>NC_048299.1:78214583-78349023 GCF_013100865.1 Trachemys scripta elegans
AAAGGGCTGCCCGAGCGCTACCGGCTTCACGGTTTGCCGGGCAGCCCCCAGACCCTGAGCCCCCGGCCGGCGCTTCCCCAGCGCAGCTGGAGCCCGGGAGGGGAAGCGCCCAGCCGGGGGCGCAGGGTCTGGGGGCTGCCCGGCAAACGGTGAAGCCGGTAGCGCTTGGGCTTCGGGCAGCCCCCTTGCCTCCGGACCCTGCGCCTCCGGCCGAGCACTTCCCCTCCCGGGCTCCGGCGGCGCAGAGTCCGGAGGTATGGGGGCTGCCCGAAGCCCGTAGTGCTTGGCTCTTAAACAGAGCTGAAGAGTCGGGGAGGAGCAGAGCCGCCGCGGCTGGAGGCTCTGCTCCTCCCCTGACTCTTTGGCTCTGTTTAAGAGCCGAGCTGCCCCAGCGCTACCGGCTTTGGGCAGCCCCCAGGAGGGGAAGTGCCCAGCCGGCGGCTGGGGTCCAGAGGCAAGGGGGCTACCTGAAGCCCATAGCGCTCGGGCAGCTCGGCTCTTAAACAGAGCCTAAGAGTCAGAGGAGGAGCAGAGCTGCCATTTTCCCGGACATGATCGGCTTTTTGGCAATTCCCCCCGGACAGGGGTATGAGTGCCGAAAAGCCGGACACGTCCGGGAAAAAGAGGACGTATGGTAACCCTAATGCAGCATGGAGCATACAAACATATGTACTATAGCAGACTTCAAGGCCAGTGAAAGTTGCAATATATGTAACATGGGACATTATGAAACAATGACACGTCAAACCACTGCTATGATTCCTTAACAAGCAGTCTTTGTTGACTGGAGGACCAACCCACTAAAAACCCAAACTTTCTCCTAGTGTTAACATTCTCCCTGCATACAGCAGTCACAGACACACCCACAGCATAAACATCTGCTGCACAAGACAGAAGAATAGCCACTGTAGGTTTAGGCTGCCTTGCAGAGGTGCACTGGGGGTGAAACAGATGGTGGTGCAGGGAGCTCCCTTGCAAGATGTGGTCATAATGCTGCAGGTGGTGGAGACGGAGGTGCCAGCATTGCCACTGGAGCTACATGAGGGGAGCTACATGAGGGGGAGCTGCAGAAGCTGTTTAAGAGGGGATTTGGTCTTGGTCCCTCACCAGGCACCACTCAGTTCTGAGAGGGCAGCACCGGTGGGAACACACACTACATCAGTTGCACAGATGCAGCAGGAGTTGCTGCTCAGTGTGCTCTCTCCAGCTCCTTGGCAGCATTTTGCATAGGCAGACATACCTCCTTCCAAGCCACTCCAGCACTCCACCTCCCACACGCACTACGGGTTCTAAGAGCAGTTATCTGGTCCATCATTTTTAAAACATTCTCAGTAAATCATGACTTTTTCTAAGCAAACCTGTCCCAGGAAATGAAATACAGAACAGCAGCACTGGTATGCAATCGTTCACCAGCCCAATAAGACCCCAGAGAAAAGGATGGCATAATCAGTGATTATGTCTACACGCAGGCTGGCACCCAAATAACTAAATGGGCTTTAATCTACACCATGTGTTATGCTGGGGCAAGTCTCTGTGTGGACACCCTTATTTCAGGACAAAAACGCCCAATTTCTGTTGTGCTTAAGTTGATATTTTACTGAGTTAAGCAAAATCAAAAGAGAACACTGATTCCACAGTAAGAATGCCCATACTCTGACTATACTGAAATAAGACAAGGTGTAGATTACAACCAATTCAGTCATTTGGATGCCAGTTTGTGTGCAGATCTGTCCTACACAGGCACTGATTTTGATGGCGGGTTTGGTCAGTGGGGAGATGAGGAACGGAATAGAGCTGTAATGAGACAATACTTCAGCTACTAATGATTATTTAGAATGTGATTGCCAAGTAGCTTCATGAGCAATTTAACAAGAGGCCAAAACAAGCAGTCCTTACTCAGAAAAACTGCCCACTGATTTCAACAGCAGTTTTGCCAGAGTACAGGTGTCAGGGTTTGGACCTACACAGCTAATTAAAAAAACAAGAATTGAAACATTCAACTTAAAAAAATAAGTTACAAGCTAGCACACACGGTAGCATAGCAAAATGTGCAGATGTCCAAATGACTGTCCAGCTATATCTAATGTATCTCTATAAAGACAGCTTGGGGAGGAGGAGGGGAAAAGGCAGTAAAGCTGTGCCTGTTTTTGGATGAAGGCCCTGACCCGTGTGCTAGCGATACCCATTGCAACAGAGGGACACAGGTTGAATTGCTGCCACAGTCATTCTTTGACAATGACAAAACACATTTTACAGGCATGTGTATTTTTAACCCCCCTGACACTTGCAGTCAAGATTTATTACAGCAATCCCCAGGGGGATGGTCACAGTTTATGTTCTGTGTCAATGTTTTCTTTATAAGCTCATTTAGCAGGATGATAAGCCCCTTTGGAAGGTATTTATAATTCGGTTGTCAAAATTTGAACTGGATAGATGCACAAGAGGTGCTATTCCCATGAACGCTTTACAGGAAAATAAAAATCAATGTATTTATTTTTGCTTTTGGGGAAGGGACAGGGGTGATTATTTTATTTTTAGCTCCTCTCTCACCTCACCCTAACCTTCTTTTTCTCTAAACATCTGGCAGAAATGTAATGTGAAATTTTTCAAAAGTGACTACATAAATTGCACCCATAAAAACATCCATGCAGCAATTGTATGTACGGAACCTCCACGTGTACACACAGATCAGGGAACTGCATATGCAAACAAGGCAGACTATTTACTGACTTCTACCACTCTCGTCATCGAAGGACCCAGGCACCTTACAAACATTAATGGATTTATCCTCACAACATCCTTGTGAGATAAGGAAGTGTCCCCATTTAACTGATACACAGAGACCGACTTCCCCAACATCACACAGGAAATCTATGGTGGAGCTAGGAATTGAAATATCTCTGGTCCCAGGCCAGTACCTTAAACCACAAGGCTACCCATCCTCCCTACTGCTTGTTTTGTGTATAGGAGTGTAAGACTTGGCGCAATAGATACATGTGCATTTTTTCCAGGCACCAATAGAAACCATAGATATACCAGAAGCACACGACAGGTCTAATAGACAAAACTCATATGCCCACATTTAAAAATTTGACTCTTACTTCTTAGAAGTAGGATTGTCAAGTGATTAAAAAAATTAATCGCGATTAATCGTGCTGTTAAACAATAGAATACCACTAATTTAAATATTTATGGATGTTTTCTACATTTTCAAATATATTAATTTCAATTACAAGACAGAATATAAAGTGTACAGTGCTCACTTTATACTTATTTTTAATTACAAATATTTGCACTGTAAAAAAACAAAAGAAATAATATTTTTCAATTCACCTAATACAAGTACAAAAAGAACAGGAGTACTTGTGGCACCTTAGAGACTAACAAATTTATTTGAGCATAAGCTTTTGTGGGCTACAGCCCACTTCTTCGGATGCATAGACTAGAACATACAGCAAGAAGATATTTATACCATACGGAGAACATGAAAAGGTGGAAGTAGCCAGACCAACTGTAAGAGGCCAATCAATTGAGATGAACTATCATCAGCAGGAGAAAAAAAAACTTTTGAAGTGATAATCAAGATGACCCAGAAACTGGAAATGGTTGGACCATTACGCTAATTGAATCTATTTCCCCATGTTAAGTATCCTCACACCTTCTATGGGTCATCTCGATTATCACTTCAAAAGATTTTTTTCTCCTGCTGATGATAGCTCATCTCAATTGATTGGCCTCTTACAGTTGGACTGGCTACTTCCACCTTTTCATGTTCTCTGTATGTATAAATATCTTCTTGCTGTATGTTCCAGTCTATGCATCCGATGAAGTGGGCTGTAGCCCACGAAAGCTTATGCTCAAATAAATTTGTTAGTCTCTAAGGTGCCACAAGTACTCCTGTTCTTTTTGCGGATACAGACTAACATGGCTGCTACTCTGAAACCTAATACAAGTACAGTAGTGCAAACTCTTCATCATAAAAGTTGAACTTACAAATGTAGACTTATATACAAAAAATAACTGCATTCAAAAATAAAACAATGTGAAACTTTAGAGCCTACAAGTCCACTCAGTCCTAGTTCAGCCAATTGCTCGGACAAACAAGTCTGTTTACATTTGCAGGAGATAATGTTGCCCGCTTCTTGTTTACAATGTCACCTGAAAGTGAGAACAGGCGTTCGCATAGCACTGCTGTAGCCGGAGTTGCAAGATATTTACGTGCCAGATGTGCTAAAGATTCATATGTCCTTTTATGCTTCAACCACCATTCCAGAGGACATGGGTCCATGCTGATGATGGGTTCTGCTTGATAACGATCCAAAGCAGAGTGGACAGATGCATGTTCATTTTTATCATCTGAGTCAGATGGCACTAACAGAAGATTGTTTTTCTTTTTTGGTGGTTCGGGTTCTTTAGTTTCCACATCGGAGTGTTGCTCTTTTAAAGATTTCTCCACACCCCATACCTCTCAGATTTTGGATGGCACTTCAGATTTTTAAACCTTGGGTCGAGCGCTGTAGCTATCTTTAGACATCTCACATTGGTACCTTCTTTGCGTTTTGTCAAATCTGCTGTGAAAGTGTTCTTAAAACAAACAGGTGCTGGATCATCATCCGAGACAACTATAACATGAAATATATGGCAGAATGCAGGTAAAACAGAGCAGGAGACATTGAACTCCTTGGGGGAGAATGGTGTCACAAATTTAATTAATGTATTATTTTTTTAATGAGCAACATCAGCATGGAAGCATGTCTTCTGGAATGGTTGCCGAAGCACGAAGGGGCATACGAATGTTTAGCATATCTGGCACATAAATACCTTGCAACACCAGCTACAAAAGTGACATGCGAACGCCTGTTCTCACTTTCAGGTGACATTGTGAATAAGAAGCAGGCAGCAATATCTCCCGTAAATGTAAACAAACTTGTGTGTTTTAGCGATTGGCTGAACAAGAAGTAGGATGAGTGGACTTGTAAGCTCTAAAGTTTTACATTGTTTTGTTTTTGAGTGCAGTTATGTAACAAAAAAATCTACATTTGTAAGTTACACCTTCAGGATACAAGAGATTGTACTACAGTACTTGTATTAGGTGAATTGGAAAATACTATTTTTTATTTTATTTTTGCAGTGCAAATATTTGTAATAAAAAATAATAAAGTGAGCACTGTACACTTTGTATTCTGTGTTATAACTGAAATCAATATATTTGAAAATGTAGAAAAACATCCAAAAAATTTAATACATTTCAATTTGTATTCTATTGTTTAACGTGCGATTAATCGAGATTAATTTTTTAATCGCAGTTAATTTTTTTTAGTTAATCACGTGAGTTAACGGCGATTAATCGACAGCCTTACTTAGAAGACTCATTTTATTTTACTGAGTCAATGTGTTGTGGTCCATAAGTAGCAAGAATAGTATGCAAACTTCAAATAAAGCAAAGCCTTTCAAAAAGTTATACTCTTGGGTCCTCCTCATGCACCTCAGCACAAGGGTCTTGTGGAGCACAAGCCCCACTGAAGTCATTTCAGCAAGTGGTAGGATCGGGGCCTTATACAGTAGAACCTCAGAGTTATGAACACCAGAGTTATGAACTGACCGGTCAACCACACACCTCATTTGGAATCAGAAGTACACTAACAGGCAGAAGCAGAGACCCCAAAACAAAACAAAAAGCAGCAATTACAGCACAGTACTGTGTTAAACGTAAACTACTAAAAATATAAAGGGAAAGTTTAAAAAAAAAGATTTGACAAAGTAAGGAAACTGTTTCTGTGCTTGTTTCATTTAAATTAAGATGGTTAAAAGCAGCATTTTTCTTCTGCATAGTAAAGTTTCAAAGCTGTATTAAGTCAACGTTCAGTTGTAAACTTTTGAAAGAACAACCATAATATTTTGTTCAGAGTTACAAACATTTCAGAGTTACGAACAACCTTCATTCCTGAGCTGTTCGTAACTCTAAGATTCTGCTGCATACTATATCAATGGTTCTCAACTTCTCCAGACTACTGTACCCCTGTCAGGAGGCAGATTTGCCTTGTGTACCCCAAGTTTCACCTCACTTAAAAACTACTTGCTTATAAAATCAGACATAAAAATACAAAAGTGTCACAGCACACTAGTACTGAAAAATTGCTTCCTTTCTCCTTTTTACCATATAATTATAAAATAAATCACAACCTCCCCTCCCCAGGTTAAGAAATACTGATATAGTATATAGAGTAGTATAAACAAGTCATTGTCTGTATGAAATTTTAGTTTGTACACACTTCTCTAGTGCTTTTCATGTAGCCTGTTGTAAAACTAGGCAAACATCTAGATGAGTTGACGTACCCCTGGTTGAGAACCACTGTACTACATCTTAAAACTGACATCAGTTCAAGAGGTCAGAAAGCTCGATGTAATTTTTCATTCCAACTCTTTCTTTTAAAAATCCATGTCTCAAATACTGTTGAGATTCCATTGGTATGATTGCTGAAATGATGCCCTTGCTTCCCCATTAGAATGTTTAACTCATGGGTTGTCACTCTGAAAACTAAATACTATAATGATCTTTGGCTTGAATTGCTGGCTTCTGGCAATATTTCACCATCACTTCACTCGGTTATTGGCAAAAATGTAGTAGACAATTAAAATATTTCCACACCTCTACCATCCCATCTCTGGTGGTTATTATAGGATTTCTCAGTCCTACCCATAATAAGAGCTTTGATCCTCATACCTCTATGTATTCGTCAGTCCTATCTAGGATATCTAATCCATTTAGCTATGGGACCTATCAGATGACTGTCACCATGGTATTTAAGCACTGCGTCAGTACTACTTATAACTGTGTCAGTAGTATCTTTATGCTCCAACAAGCACTCTTTGTTCTGCAATTGGTAGTAACCATACAGTCAGGCATAACTTCCAGGATGCTAATGTTTTTTGGCCACTATAGTCTCACATTACGGATCTTGCACTTTAAAGTTTATATCTTTATAAAACTCTGAATCTCCTACTGCTCCCACAGAGGCCAATTGGAGATTTGCCCTAGACCTCCGTAGAAGCTGAGAGTTTAATTTTGTCCAAAGACTTTTTAAATTGGTTTCTCATTAATTAGCATCAGTGGTTATGCTGGTTTAAAAGGAAACCAGGATTACAAGTCCCTGTTCAAAGGTAAAAAGTTATTGTGCACCACAAAAGTTTTCATCTCAATGTGTATTATTAGAAGTCTATCCATCTTAACATAGCTCTACAGTTATAAAACCAACCGTCTACTGTAATTACAGCTGGCAGATTTTTTTTTTAAACGCAAAAGATTTAAGTTCATAGAGGCTATAACCTCCTAATGATCCACGTGGCTGGCTGGAAAATGCCAGCATTCTAAGAATTAAAGAGCCAAGAGCAACGGATGCTCCTTGCTGAGCCTGGGAGCCATGGGGTAAAACTGCAGTTCCTATTTCCTTTTTGTTTCCCTCAGTAAAACTCAGATTGTCTGTCTCATTCTGCTCCCTTCATGCCACTCAGGCAGCACAAAGGGAGCACAGACTGGCTGCAAACCTCTAGCCGGAATTCCCCCAGGTCCTACACCACACCCCCGGCAGCCCCTTGCGCAGGGGATGTTTCAGAGGCAGGGAAGCACAATGAACGCCAGCAATCCCCTGCTGACGAATGATACCTTGGGTACCATCACCAGATGCCACATGCTTAGGGTGACCAGATAGCAAGTTTGAAAAATTGGGACTGGGGTAGGGGGTAATAGGAGCCCATATAAAAAAAAAGACCCCAAATATCAGGACTGTTCCTATAAAATCGGGACATCTGGTCACCCTACACATGCTAGAGCCACTTTTATGATGCTCTAACCTGTGCCTCGGGCCAGGCAGAGAATCGGGGAGGATAGCTCCTTTCTAAGGAAAGGAAGTAATGAGAGAGGCAGAATAAAGACAATGGGCTTCAAAAAAGCAGACTTCAACAAACTCAGAGACCTGGTAGGTAAGGTCCTACATGAAGAAAAGCTAAGGTAAAAAGAAGTTCTGGAGAGCTGGCAGTTTCTCAAGGAGACAGTATTAAGGCACAACTGCAAACTACCCTGATGCGATGGAAAGGCAGGAAGAATAGTAAGAGAGTATGGATCCATCAGGAGCTCTTTAATAACCTGAAAATCAAAAAGAAATGCTACAAAAACTTGAAACATGTACAAATCACTATGGAAGAGTACAAAAGAATAGCACAAGCATATGTAGAAACAAAATCAGAAAGGCTAAGGATCAAAATGAGTTACACCTAGCACGGGACATAAAAGGCAATAAGAAGCGGTTCTTTAAATACACTAGGATGGGGTAGGCAACCTATGGCATGTGTGCCAAAGGCGACACGCAAGCTGATTTTCAGTGGTACTCACACTGCCTGGATCCTGGCCACCGGTCCCGGGGGCTCTGCATTTTAATTTAATTTTAAATGAAGCTTTTTAAAAACCTTATTTACTCTACATACAACAATAGTTTAGTTATATATTATAGACTTATAGAAAGAGACCTTCTAAAAACGTTAAAATGTATTACTGGCATGCAAAACCTTAACTTATGGAGATATACCTATCTCATAGAACTGGAAGGGACCCTGAAAGGTCATTGAGTCCAGCCCCCCTGCCTTCAAGAGCAGGACCAATTTTGCCCCAGATCCTTAAGTGGCCCCCTCAAAGATTGAACTCACAACCATAGGTTTAGCAGGCCAATGCTCAATCCACTGAGCTATCCCTCCCCCACTTTAGAGTGAATAAATGAAGACTTGGCACACCCACTTCTGAAAGGTTGCCAACCCCTGCACTAGTAGCAAGAGAAACAGGAAGGAAGTACAGGTTCTCTATTAAGTGAGAAAGGAGAGCTGATGACATCAAGAAAGCTGAGGTGTTCTATTTTGCTTCAGTCTTAACGAAAAAGGTTAATGGTGACCAGATACTAAAACACAATTAATATTAAATAACAAAGGGGAAGGAATGCAAGCCAAAATAGGGAAAGAATAGTTTAAACAATATTTAGATAAGTTAGATGTATTCAAGTCACCAGGGCCTGATAAAATTCATCCTAGGGTACTTAAGGAACAAGCTGAAGCAATCTTGGAACCTTTATAAATTATTTTTGAGAACTCATGGAGGACGGGTGAAGTCCCAGAAGACTAGAGAAGGGCAAACACACTATATTTAAAAAGGGGAACAAGGAGGACCCAGGGAATTATAGATCAGTTTGCCAAACTTCAGTATCTGGAAAGATACTAGAACAAATTATTAAACAATCAATTTGTAAGCACCTGGAGGATAATATGGTTATGAGGAATAGCCAGCATGGAATTGTCAAGAACAAATCATGCCAAACCAACCTAATTCCCTTTCTTAGCAGGGTTATGGGCCAAGTGGATGGGCGGGAAGCAGTAGACATGATATATCTTGATTTTAATAAGGCTTTTGTCGCAGTCCCACAAGACATTCTCATAGTGAAATGTTCTAGATGAAATTATTATATGGTGGGTGTACAACCAGTTGAAAGACTGTACTCAAAGTGTAGTCATCAATGTTCGCTATCGAACGGAGAGGGCGTATCTAGTGGGGTCCTGTGTGTGTGTGTGTGTGGGGGGGGGGAGAAATCAGTTCTATTCCATATTTTCCTTAATGACTGGATAAGGGAGTGGAGTGTATTGTTATAAAATATGCAGATGACACTAAGTTGGGAAGAGTTTCAAGCACTTTGGAGGACAGGATTAGTATTCAAAACAAACTTGACAAATTGGAGAATCAGTCTGAAATCAACAAGATGAAATTGAATAAAGACAAGCGCAAAGTACTTCACTTAGGAAGGAAAATCAGACAGACAACTACAAAACGGGGAATAACTGGCTAGATCAGCGCTTCTCAAATGCGTCCACCAGAGGCTTTTCTTGCGGCCACAGTCTCCTGGGCAGTGACTGGGGGTGGAGGCAAATCAGCACTTCCTCCCCTGGGGCTACAAAGAAGGGTTGGGCCCTCCCCCCTCTGGAGCCACAAGCGCCAGAGGAACAAATAGCTGGTGTGAGTTCCCCACCTTCCCGGGGGCAGTGAGGCTCAGGCTTCCAGCTTCAGGCCTGGGGCTCTGACCGTGGGGCTTTGGGCTCTGGGTTTTGGCTGCACAGTGGTGGGCTCCGTTTCCCTGGGCTCACCATCCCTGGCCCCCACTGCTGCCCCCATCCCCTCACCCATCCACCCCATCACCCCTGGTCCCCACTGTCTCCCTACCCACCTCCCCATCCAGGGCTTAATTTGTCCCCCGGCTTCCCAGGGCTGAGTAAGACTGCTGTGAAAAGTGGTATGTGTATGTTTGTAAATATCACTCATCACTGCCTCAGAGCTAGCTAACAAGTCTGCTGCTGTGAAAACATACAAATATCACTTTTCACAGGAGTAGACTTAGCTAGCAAGTCTACAAAAAATAAACCACAACCAAAAAAACAAAAGAAACAATAACAAAAAAGATAAGAACATACAAAACACCTTATTTGTGTTTCTATTCTGTTTAGGTCCAGTAAAGAAGAGCGACAATTGTACATTATTCTTATTATTGAGTCTGCAAATAAAAACCCTACATAAATAAATTACTATGATTTGGACATCTACATGTGCATATTTATTTGTTTTTCCTAAATTTATTAAGTGTTTTAGGAAAAACTGTCATAGTGGCCACCAGCAAGAGTTGGTGGCCACACTCGGAGGCCACCAAAAACTTTGTGGTGAGAACCCCTGGGCTAGGTGATGGTACTGCTGAAAAGGATATGGAGGATATAGTGGATCACAAATTGAATCTGAGTCAACAATTTGTTGCAGTTGCGAAAAAGGCTAATATTCTGGACTGTATTAAACAGGAGTGTCATATGTAAGACACAGGAGGTAAGTGTCTCATTCTATTCAGCACTGGTGAGACCCCACGTGGACTTCTGTGTCCAAAATTCTGGGAGCCACAATTTAGGAAGGATGAGGACAAACTGGAGATAGTCCAAAGGAGAACAACAAGAATGATGATAAAAGGTTTAGAAAACCCGGAGGAAAGGTTAACAAAATCAGGCATGTTTAGTGTTGAGAAAAGATGATGGGGGGGGGGGGGGGGTGGAGAGGGGGAGACAACCTAATAACAGTCTTGAAATATGTTAAGGGTTGCTATAAAGAGGACTGTGATCAGTTGTTCTCCATGGCCACTGAAGGTAGGGCAAGAAGTAATGGGCAATCTGTAGCAAGAGAGATTTAGGTTAGATATTAGGAAAAACTCTAACTATAAAGGGAGTTAAGCTCTGGAATAGGGTTCCAAGGGAGGTTGTGGAATTCCCATCACTGGAGGTTTTTAAGAACAGGATGAACAAACCTAACAGGGATGGTCTAGGTTTACTTGGTCCTGCCTCAGCACATGGGGCTGGATTTGGTGACTTCTTAAGGTCCCTTCCAGCCCGACATTTCTATGATAGCTGGCTTCCAGCCTCTGCCGTGCTCACTGGAGGTTAGATGCAGCAGAGAAGCTGACCCAGAATACTCAGCTACTATTTCAAATCAGTTCTGAACTAGGGTTACATGAAAGGTTCCTCTAGAAACCTGAATCTACCCCAAGTCAGGGTGAGTTCAGGGTTCTCTCACCTGGCAGGCATCTCAGCCCAAGTTACGGAAAGTTTGATGCAGGTTTGCTTGAGCTGATAAGGCAGTTTCTTCTCAGAAATGCCTATCCTTACACCCCAAGACACTTTTAAAGACATACATACCAATAACACTTAACTCGTAAATTGCTCCGTCTCCTCTCTCTCATTTAATCATTTGGCCTCAAAAAGCGCACTGTAAAAATTGCAAAACTTTGTCCGTCTACTCAGAAAACAAATGGGTCAGCAAAAAATAATGTGGGAGAAAGGGGTCTGATGCCTCCGAGCACAAACATGCGCTCCAGCTGGAGCACATGGGAACTGAAAGGCAGGCACTGTTTAATTACAACCACAGGTGTGAGACGCAAACGCAGGAAACCACAACTAGCCACGACACCATAAATAAAGCCTCTTCTCTGCTTATGGCAGATCTCCGCAATAAGCTCCCCACCTCCACTTTATTTATTTATTTTTAACGGACTCATACACCATATACCGCAATAGCACCGTAGTTTATAGATAAGGCAACTCACACTGGGAACAGAGTGTTACAAACTGCAGAATCCCTGCTGAGGCACCTTTTTGTACACAACACTCAGTCTCTCTTTCTCTCTGTTCCCTCCACTAGAAAGGGATGTTCTGTTCCACCAAAGACACAGTAGAACCATGTCTGTGATTCGATACATAAGGCTGTTTACACAGCTTCCACTATCTGCCTGACTAAACCCACAGTGCTCTAACTTTATTTGGGTGGGAGAGGAGGGGAGGAGCTCCTTTTCCCCTTAACATTCTCAAATTGTGAAATCTAGCCAGAAAAGAATTGCTTTGAAAACATAACGGCCAATACTGGATCAGACCAAAGGTCCATCTAGCCCAGTATCCTGTCTTCCGACAGTGGCCAATGGTAGATACCCCAAAGGGAATGAACAGAAGAGGTAATCATCAAGTGATCCATCCCATTGCCCATTCCCAGTTTTTGGCAAACAGAGGCTAGGGACACCATCCCTGCCCATCCTGGCTAATAGCCATTAATGGACCTATCCTCCATGAATTGATCTAGTTCTTTTTTGAACCCTGTTATAATCTTGGCCTTCATAACATCCTCTGGCAAAGAGTTCCACAGGTTGACCTGTGCGGGGAAGTTTGAGGTTAATTGGATGAGGAGTTTTTGAGATAGTAAGCTTCAAAGAAAATTCTTTTTCACTTTTTGGGGAAAGTCTTATCCTTCATAACAAAAAACCCCACCACTCAGTAGTATCGTTCCATTGGCTTGTACTAAAAAGTTATAGTTTCATGCATTTGCCCTCAGTGGAAGTAAAATAGGCAATTTTTACTAACGTTGAGTGGAAACACTGAGTTATTAGAGATCAATTTTTCAAGTTCCTGAGGGTGCGTGAAGGTCTCAGTGAATACTGAACTGTAGCTAGAAAATTTATAAATATTCTCAAACTTTTTAAGGAAATTCCTACCCCATGAACCTTTTAACAGAGAAAAACTTGTAGACATATCTTCTTTAAACAAGCACACATTAGAAGAATATAATTTAACATTAAAATTAAACATCAGAAAACGTGGAGGTATATTCAATTAAAGGCTCCAATCTCAGCTTTCATCTTCCCCTAACCAGGCCTCATATTTAAACTTCAATTGCAGACCACTACCCCTCCCTTCATACACACACACTTCAGAAAACTCCACACACTGGCCTGTAAGCATCAAACCCAACCATTACTTATGGGCTGAAGCCCCAGCCTTCTCACATCCTGGGAGTATGGGCGTATTACTCAATGTAAAAGCCACGTCAAGCCAAGGTCTTGTACATCACACTCACCTTAGCAATAATGCCCTGAAGTCCTTCTGTACCTGCAACAGGCCAACTGGATGGGAGCAGGTTATATCATCATGCAACAAAAGCTGTACTTCTGTGATTCATACGCTATGTTTCCTGTGGCACATGGTGGTGGTCCCTTGCCAGGAAGCAGAGAGGATAAGGGGCAGTTTAAGTTGGGGTTGGAACATTCACTGATGTCCCCCGCCCCAAGACTATTTCTGATGTTATTTGAATTCCTGTGCTCTACTGAGGTTCTTTTTGCTTTTTGTTACATTATGTACTATATAAAGCAACAGAGGTTCCTGTGGCACCTTTAAGACTAACAGAAGTATTGGAGCATAAGCTTTCATGGGTGAATGCTTACTTTGTCAGACGCAAGGTGTCTCTTGCGTCTGATGAAGTGGACATGGACCCACGGAAGCTTATGCTCCAATACTTCTGTTAGTCTTAAAGGTGCCACAGGACCCTCTATTGCTTTTTACAGATTCAGATTAACACGGCTACCCCTCTGATACTACGTACTATATAGTTTTTGCTTTGGTAATTTTATTAAAAAGATGTCCCTTGATGGAGATGTTCATTGATGCTTAAAACTTCCCCATCTGGAGACAGGTACATTTGTCACAACTGGAAGTTAATTTGGCGGTCTTATATGGTCAAATTCAGCCCTGCTATATGCCACGTACCCAAAGCTGAATTTGGCTCTAATAGCCTAGTTGCCTTTGGTTCGCATTTAAAAAAAAACAAAAAAACCCCACACATGTACATTTGGTACCACTGGCAGTATGCTCAAGGGAGGCCCAGCACTGGATGGACAGGGATGTCGTCTAGGATCAAGTGCACTGGCAGACCAAGGAAGCTTACAAATATAATTATTGTTTAGTTGTAATATAGTATTACCTAGAGGTCCCAAGCAAGACCAAGGCCCCTTTGCAATGGGTGCTGTACATGCAGTAGAGAGAGAGCTTGAAATTAGATAGCCAGGCCAGTGATTCTAACCTAGTGCTAGTAACCTTTCCCCCTTTCACAAACATTATGTTCACCCCAGGTTTTAAAAAGAGATAAACAGAGTCAAATTCTGCCATTTGATAAAGACACACTAGTCTCGTTCATTTCCAATAGAAGATCTGATCTTTGACCCTCATTTTGAATTTTCTGCTTTGATCTACTATTTGAACATCTCTCCACCCCACTACCAGTTTTCTATTTTTGACTTCCTTCCTCTCCTACAATTTCCATTACTCATTTCTTGTGCATCCTTTTTACCTTTTTTGTCTTATTTCCTCTGAGGACCTCAGAACTCATACAGCTCAAATACAAGAGCAATATGTTCTAAAATGTGTCAGCAATGGCAATGTGGGACCAGAGCTAGAAGGGTCTGAGGTCCTATAAACCTAGAACCATCAAACTTGTGGCACATCAGGGTTTAAAAAGCACCAAACTGACACAATAGGTTAGAGGAACACGAACACACACACACACACTCATAGTGAAATATTTTTAAAGTCCCTACTTATTACATGGAAATACCTTTTTTTTTTTTTGTCTTGAGCATACACAGCACAAACTATATGTGCATAGATATTTTTCATACAATGGGAGTAACTATTGCACAGCAGCTGCATAGCAGGCTGAATGGTTAATGTTTAACTAACTGATGACCGAGAATGTTTGGTCTATAGACTAAAAACAACAAGCAAGCAGACACCATGAGCATGCAGGAAACGGCTGTATTTTTGACATACCTCCACAGGTTTAACGTAAGGCAGATATGTATACTGAACAGGCAAAAAACTGCCTGCCTAAAGGTTTATGGGCTTTATCAACTAAAAACTATTCTGTTTGCACACATGTTCTTGTATCAATGAACTAAATGTGCTAGTTTGTGCCAAAGTAATTAAAACCAACAGATTTAGAATGATTATCTCAAAAGCCAAATTTTCTCTATACTATTCCCAGTGTCTCAGTTAAAGTTGCTGATTTTTTTTCTGCCAACTGACCCTTGTAATGTGTACATAGCCCCATCCAACTGCTTTCCCACATAATTTCTCACTGACCACAATGCCAGTATATCAGGAAATAGGACTTAGTAAAATCAGCACTGTGAAATATCTTAGGTCTATTCTTTTCTTGGTAAAGCTCTCTGAGTCTTTCATGTCTGGGAAACCAAAAAACATTTGGACAGAAATCCAGCCATGAGCAAAATTAGAGATCATTGCTAAAATGAAACTAATGAGACAGCAAATATAACTATCTGGAATTTTGGCTGACAAATGAGCTTTATCTTAATAAGTAATTCTATTTATTTAATTTATTTTAGTGCAGAGATTCAGCATTCCATCCCAGCAGAATTTTAGGACTGAGACCATGGACAATCTTGACTTCTCGATGACAGTTTTTACTGGATGTTATCCAAGATGAACTCCACTTGACCTTACAGACAGTCTAACTTCTTTCTGTTCAGAGAAGCCAGCATCTCCACATACTCTGTTCAAACACATGGTTTGCAGCTAGACAGACAATATGGTCCCGCCAAACATTTATTTTACTGGCATTTGAAAGTTTCCTACAATCTACTGCAGTGGTATGATGGTATGGTGCACAGAGAGTGTGCAGGAAGGCATACATTATCCCTGTCTTGATGACAGAGCTATACTTCTTTAATCTGAATTGTGGTCAACACAGTGAATAATGGACAGAAATAGTTTAAGCTGCACCATTACAGGCCAGGGACCAGAACAGAAGGGGGGAAAAAAGTCCTTATAGGTACATTTTACCAATAACTGCAAAGCAAGACAGGACAAAGCAAACCATCTGAAAGATCCATTAAGAGAGTGCAATCCATAGAGGCCTGTTTCAGAAACAGAATTCAGCAAAACTTGTGCGAACCCCCAGAATCCCAGGCATACCAACAAAACATACAGCTACACCTCATCACTCCAATATGTAAGCATGCTAAGAAAGTTATTGATGAAGTAGCTTTTTGTGCCTACATTTTGGAGCTAAAGACATCTCTACATAGCAGCTGGAGGTATAATTCCCAGCAGGGGCAGATAGCAGTGTGGCTGCGGTGGCTCCAGCTTGCTGCCAGAATACGTACCCAGGGGGTCAGGTGGGATTGAATTTGGGCAGGTAGATATTTTTAGCATGCTAGCTCAAACAGAGCTAGTGCTCCTACATCTACTTGAGCACTGAGCTGGAAATTACACCTCCAAACTGCTTTGTAGACATTTTCTAAATGTGAATTTCTTCCAGTGTAAGTTTGTTTGGCAGCTTTGAGGTTTGTAGGATGCGTGTGTGTGAACAAGCCTCCTCTGAGGGCCTGCTTCCAAGAGTTCCCCTTAAATACCATTACTACACCCAACCCTGCAAACACTAGAGCATATACATAACTATATTCACGCGAGTCGTCCAAGCAAATGCTATTTAAGTGAGCACAGCATACAGGACTGAGGTTTTACTGAGTAACTGCTATACTGTATAAAATGAGCCAAATTATACTCTTACTTACATTTGTATAAATCCAGGATAACTCCCCTGAAGACAGTGGTCAAACTCCAGATTTATACAAGTGAAACTGGGAACAGAATCTGTTTCAGTGGGGTCTGATCCGGCTCCCACGGAAGTCCATAGGGGTTTGGCCATGGACTTCAATGGGAGCAGGAACAGGCCAATCTTGTTTTTCTAGAATGGCTAAGAACACGATTAATGTTTATATTTGGTGATGTAAAGGCCCTTGAAAATCTCTTTAACTTTTTATTGATTCTAAAATAATTCTGAGCAATGCACACAAAAATACTAACAAACAGAAACACCAAAACAAACATGAAAAAATAGAGCTAATACTTCTGAATTAAAATGAGTGTTAAGACAGGAAAGAGAATGGAACTACGTTAGCAACAACATGTAATGTTTAAAGTGTGTTTCCTTTCCTCCGTTACAACAAATCAGCCAGGGAAGTAGTTACTTTGACCTCCAAAGCATGTCCAGTTTTGTTTGTTTGCTGATGACTAGCATGAAAGGAAAAAATCAAACACCCCCCAAAGGTATAATAAAGATTCTTAAAAAAATAAAAATAAAAAATAAGAAGAGCTACACCTACGGCAAGCAACCAAGCAGTAGGAATTTACTGAAACTCCATCCAATGTGGGCAGCTGAAAGAAAATGAACCGGATTCACCCCTGGCACCTGTGAGGCTGGATGGATGGGCAGCATCTTTTCACCCCGAGGAAAGGCAGACAGTGGAACCCATGGCCCCCCAGCCTCAGGGTTCACACTGGGCGGGGGAGGAAGGGAAGGGGGGGGGTCTATATTCCTGGTCCCCTACCAGCAGAGGTGCCCTTATTGTTGTGCTGATTCAGCACATCTTCCATCTGGCCCAGCCCTTCCTGGTTCCATTTGCTTTGTGGGGTACAATGGCTAGCTCTCTCCAGCACAGCAAGTATCGCAGGCAGCTTGCGTCATTATGTCTCTCACCAACGGGCATGCCCTCCATTTGACTTCCAACAGTTTGTGCTAGCAGAACTAAGGGGTGAATCCGGCTGAATAACTAAGGGGCACAGCCTTCTCACTCTGTGGGCCTATCACTAAATCCCTCTAATGATAGCTACATGGACAGCGGAACAGAACCCTACCCAAGGCCAATGCTGCCTATCTACTAGTGCAGAATTATACGCACGGAATAGGCCAAATTCTGCTCCCAACCAATGGGGATGCACTGGCGTAAATGAGGAAAGGATTAAGCTCACCATGTGTAAATCATACATCACAGGCAACTACAGGTCTATGTCAGCTGATTGTATCTAATTATAACATCTGGCATAAAGCCAGACTAAGACAGGAATGCCAGTCTATTACATTTCCTAGTATAAGCAAATGGATTTCTGGAGATCTGTTACGTTCCTCATTTTTGACATTAGTCAGAACGTGTTTCCTGTAGTGTATTAAGTTCTAGTAAGAAAATAAAAGTTTCTATCTGCTTGCTGAAGCAAGTGAATAGCTACTGGATGCATAACATGTGAAAATGTGGCCTTGGAATTATGGGTTTGATGCCCTGGTCTCCCCACATGCGGAAATATATTTTAGTGAGGGCTCCCACTAGTAGCTTTCCATATGAAATCCTTTGCACTGATTCCCGTCCAGGGTGAGTGTTTGGCTACAGCATAGGCAGGTAGAAGCAGTCTATCCCTTGCTGGATTCCAGGCATAGATAAATCCACCTACATGGTCTATTCTGAAATGCAAATAATTTTATCTTGCATTGAAACATGTTGAAAATAAAAAGGCCTGCATTTTAGGATCAGCAGTTGAAGCAAATAGTCACTCTTACAGTCCAGAGGGACAAAAGCAAGCCCACCCTGCAGCACATTTGGAAAATGGCTTAACCCCGATTCCTGTTTCCACTGGGCTAGAACAGATGTAAACAGAAATAGAAATAGAAATAACTACTTTTAAGCCTCTAATGCCGGTCTCCTTATTAATAGGATACAAGTAACTCTAAAATGATGATATAATGTCCATATTTATTGAGCAACAGTTGCACAGTGGTAATTCTGGAAGCTCAGGACAGCCAGACCTCGCTATTGGAAAATAAAACTCCAGCTATGCAAATGCACAGTGTGGTTTTTACTGTTGCAAAATACACCATAAGGAGCTACATTTCTAAATACATACTAGCAACTCCAGGGATATATAATGGACAGAGCACAGGCTTTAGAATCAAGAGAACGGTGCTAGTCTTAGCTCTGCCATAGACTTCCTGTGTGTTCATGGGAAAGTCACTTAGTCTTTCTGGGCCTGTTTCTCCATCGGTGAAATGGAGCTAATGCAAATTACGAGGGCTGTCGATTAATCGCAATAAACTTACATGATTAACTCAAAAAAATTAACTGCAATTAAAAAAATTAATTGCGATTAATCGCCCTGTTAAACAATAGAAAACCAATTGAAATGTATTAAATATTTTGGATGTTTTTCTACATTTTCAAATGTATTGTTTTCTATTACAACACAGAATACCAAGTGTACAGTGCTCACTTTATATTATTATTTTTTATTACAAATATTTGCACTGTAAAAATGATAAACTAAAGAAATAGTATTTTTCAATTTACCTCGTACAAGTACTGTGGTGCAATCTCTATCATAAAAGTAACTTACAAATGCAGATTTTTTGTTACATAATTGCACTCAAAAACAAAACAATATAAAACTTTAGAGTCTACAAGTCCACTCAGTCCTACTTCTTGTTCAGCCTATCGCTAAGACAAACAAGTTTGTTTACATTTACGGGAGATAATGCTGCCTGCTTCTTATGTCTGCCTGCTTCTTAATGCTGCCTGCTTCAATGTCACCTGAAAGTGAGAACAGGCATTTGCGTTTTGTAGCCAGCGTTGCAAAGTATTTATGTGCCAGATATGCTAAACATTCATACACGCCTTCATGCTTTGGCCACCATTCCAGAGGACATGCTTCCATGCTGATGATGCTCATCAAAAAAATAATGTGTTAATTAAATTTGTGACTGAACTCCTTGGAGGAGAATTATATGTCTCCTGTTCTGTTTTACCCGCATTCTGCCATATATTTCATGTTATAGCAGTCTTCAATGATGACCCAGCACATGTTCATTTTAAGAACACTTTCACAGCAGATTTGATAAAACGCAAAGAAGGTACCGATGTGAGATTTCTAAGGCTAGATACAGCACTTGACCCAAGGTTTAAGAATCTGAAGTGCCTTCCAAAATCTGAGAGGGACAAGGTGTGGAGAATGGTTTCAGACGTCTTAAAAGAGCAACACTCAGATGCAGAAACTACAGAACCCGAACCACCAAAAAAGAAAATCCACCTTCTGCTAGTGGCATCTTACTCAGATAATGAAAATGAACATGCGTCTGTCCTCTCTGCTTTGGATCATTATCGAGCAGAACCCATCATCAGCATGGACCCATTTCCTCTGGAATGGTGGTTGAAGCATGAAGGGACATATGAATCTTTAGCACATCAGGCACATAAATATCTTGCGATGCCGGCTACAACAGTGCTATGCGAACGCCTGTTCTCACTTTCAGGTGACATTTTAAACAAGACATGGGCAGCATTATCTCCTGCAAATTGTAACCAAACTTGTTTGTCTGAGCAATTGGCTGAAGTAGGACTGCGTGGACTTGTAGGTTCTAAAGTTTTACATTGTTTTATTTTGAATGCAGTTATTTTTTGTACATAATTCTACATTTGTAAGTTCAACTTTTATTATAAAGAGATTGCACTACTGTATTTGTATAAGGTGAATTGAAAAATACTATTTCTTTTGTTTTTTACAGTGCAAATATTTGTAGTAAAAAATAAATATAAAGTAAGCACTGTCACTTTGTATTCTGTGTGGTAATTGAAATCAATATATTTGAAAATATAGAAACATCCAAAAATATTTAAATAAATGGTATTCTATTATTGTTTAATTGCACAATTAATTTTTTTAATCGCTTGACAGCCCTATAAATTACTTGCCTCTCCATATGCATTGTGAAGCTTAGTTCATTAGTGTTTGTAAAACACTCTGGAGAGCCTCAGATAGGAAGTATTTAGAAGTGCAAAGCTATTATTGTTATTATTCGTAGTCAAAATACTACTAGCACCATAACTTTGCACAGCACTTTATGGAGATTATTAAAATAAAGCAAATTGTGGCTCCCTATCCCCACTCAAAGAATTTAACAGTCTAAATCAAACAAACATGGAACATGAGACTAGACAACGGAAGGGGGTTGCAAAAGCAGGGATGAGGATTAAAAGAGATGAGTATTTTTGTTACATACTACAGAGTTAGTGAAGGCGAGTTCTTAGGGTAAAAGTCGTCTTCCAGTCCTGTGAAGTCTATGGCAGGAAGCAAGGCAAGACACATGGGTTTTGGGGAGGGATTTATAGGAAGATAGCAAATATGCCTGGTACACAGGAAGGAGCAGAGTTAAAGAAAAGGCATGAACATGGGTGTGGGAGAGAGGAGGCAGAGAGTAGAGGGCAGGGTTTATGAATAGTGACAGTAGTTCCATTATTTCTTCATAGTGGCCCATTTATCTCCAAATGGCAATGGTCAGTCATTTCAATTCCTAATCCATTCTGGGAACCAACATACATATGAGTCGTACTATGGAAGTGCAGCATATATCCTGCCATCTGTGTAACATAACAAGACATAGCATGGGCACAACTGAAACCAGTTTAATAACCAGGTCAGGGATATAAAAACTTGACTGAGACAAAGTGACGTTAGAAGGCAAATTAGCTCCCATTCTAAAAAGCTGTGTTTACTTTATGATGCCTATAGCTATACATAATTTAATTTAGTACCCAATCCTGCTAGCCCTTCACATGCAGAGCTCTCATATCTGGTCCTCAGATTGTATAGTCTTCTGGGCAGGGAATCTGTCTTAGAGACACTGAGATTTTAAGACCAGAAGGGATCATAGGATCATCTAGTCTGACATACACAACTCAGGCCATGGAATTTCCCCAGTCATTCCTGCATATAGTCTTCTAGGTCTATGAAGTTCCGTGCATAAGATACAGCTGCACTGGTAGATAACAGGCACTTACAAATACCCACAGGGCTTTATCTTGCTTTACATACCATATAGTAGAAGGCAGGCATAACCCAGAACACCTAATCTAACTGACATGCTAGAACTAATGTGAAAAAGTTGAGCTGCAACAGAATCCATCAGGTACATACAACCTGCCATGTAAATAAATAACTACACCATATGTTTTGAAACGATCTGAAAACCCATTGGCGGTAAAGCTCCATTACCATGTGTATGCAATGTTTCCCTTTACTATATAGGCAAAGACACACTTACTGCATGCTCCACAGGTGAAGCAGCCATCATGGTAGAGATTCCCCATGGCTTGGCAAGCCTGGTTTGCTCCATACACACCTTGGCTGCACTTCACACAGGTTCCTGAAAATGAAATAATGACAAAGAAGAGAGATCAGAGGTAGAATGTATTAACATGACAAGTGCACGTAAAGGAAAGAGATGGCCTAGCTGCAGAGAATCTTTACCTGCGCCAGAAGCACTGGCTCATTAATATGTGCGTCTCGATTAAAGAACAGCAGAAGTTAGACACAGTCATCATAGCAGGGGAAGCTAGGCGATTTCAGTATTATACCCCTTGCAAACTATTGTTAAAGGCTGATGCTATCATCAGATTTGTGGAGTGCACATCACTGTAAATAATGTGAAAGATTATCTCAAGACCCAGTTTCCTAGACTTATGCCCTTCCCTCCCCACACCCACCCTTTCCAACCACCTCACACACACTATAAAAAAGAAAACTGTGGAAAGGCTTGAAGGTAGTGAAACTTGTTTGGTTGTTCAATGACAAATAGCTTTCACTACTTCAGTGTAGAATGTACCTTTTGATTGCCACAATGGCTTAAGGAAACTAGGATTCCCCTTTAATTAATCAATTTAAATCTTCATCTCTTTCAGTTTACTACCACTTCTGATGAACATAAAAATCATGAGACTGCCCACTAATCCAGCCCCTAGACTAAACATCAAATCCACATCTCTTCCCTTTCCCAGATACCTTCTGAAAGGGAAGTCTCCATGTGAATATTATCTACATATCATGTATTCCGGGCCAGATCCTCCTCCCCCCTTCCCCCCCTCTCCCCCAGATCATTTAAAACAATTCCATCTGGTGGAACAGATGTTTGCTGGCAATACAAGTAAGCTCGTATGGACTTGATTCTCAGAATAGCTAGTATGGACTTGATTCTCAGAATTGCCTGTGGAATGAAGAACAGCCAGTGCATGCACACACAGATTTAGCTTTAGGAGCCAAAACTCTACCTATATCTGTTGGCTCTGAATAAGATGATCATAATTACGATGGCTAGCCTGAGCTGGAGCACAAATCCACCCACATTCAGCGTGCTATTACAGAGGAAATGTAAAATGAAACTGAATGCGCTGACTGTGAGGGTGGTGGGGGCAACCTTTGCAAACCAGAAGGACTAGCCTGCGTCCTTGTCTTACTCGCTCAAGCAGGAGAATACGGGGGAGTAACCCCCACACCCTATTGCTCAGCCAAGACAGACCAACACAGATCTCCAGATGAGCTCTGTTGCGAAGCAGCACCCCCGCTCTCCAAACACTCCCCATGGCAAGCAAGAGGTCAAAGAGGATGCAGAGACTTGGTTTTACTCCCTCTCACTGGCAAGAGTAGCTGGCCAGGCCAGGGGGAGGAGTAAACATCCTTTCAAGGGCTGCAGTAACTTACCGTCTCCCCCCTCCAAGAAGCAAACAAGAGCCAGAGAGGAATAGCTCTGAAGCATGATGTCTCTTGGGGCAGAGTGGTTTATGCATTGCCCTTTGGTCAGCCCTGTGCCTAGAGGGACAATGTAGCCCCAGGCAAGTAATTTGTAGATGCGTTTACCTAGCTGTTTAGTGAAAAATGAAAGTGTTTTATTATTATTGCTCTGTATATAACAGTTTGGGCAGGCAAAAAAAAAGGACACGGCCTTCCACAAAGAAGTCTACTAATGAAGGTCCCATGCATGAGCAGTCCCATTGAACATCAACGAGGCTATAATAGCATGGAACTGCAGGAATGAGGCCCTGAATAGACACAGCATAGTAAGAGATGGCAATGGGGGAGAGGGGAGTGTATAGGAGGAAGAGGAAGGCTATAGCAAGGAAAGATTACAAGATGTACTTGAGGTTATGTCAGACCCCTTTTAAAAATTAATATATTTCAATTTGGGGCAGCGCCCAGTGATAGCTGGACTTGGCCTTGTATCTTCCTTGAGAGACAGACATTGCCTCACAAGCAATAAAAACCTAAAGTTGGTCTGCTTTGCCGTCTCCCTGCAGTCACAGAGAAAGGGCAGCCTAGGCCATGTTTAATGACTGCCTACCACACTTGGCCCCTGTTTGATTTCCAAAGAAACCGTTTTTGATAAGGAAAAGAGATTACAATTAGATCTATTTCCATGAGCCAAGTATTACTGAGGCTTCTCTCCTTCCTTAGTCTAAAATGAACATGGCAATAACGGGACCAGAAATTCTGCAACTGAATGGGAATTTTACTCGTTACAAATTATTGCTACTTTCCTATGTTCAAAAACAGCACAAGCATAACAGAGGGCTGGGATGATGCACAGCAAATTACATGTTTTGAGGGAAGGGGCAATCACCCTTATCAATTTCCTTCATGGTTTTTGAGTTGGAATATTCCTCGCTCCTCTAATACTGTATAGACTCCACAATGAAAGGCATGCCGGAAAGCCGCTGTCAGACTGACAGAGAAGGGGATGTTATTGTCTCAAAATAAATATCAAGTGGAGCTAGCTTGTCTGTGCTAAGCATTATCACATGATCACCAAAGACCAGTTTTAATGCAGAATCAGGCTCAAATTATCTGAAAAATTAGCAGTCAACATTTTCAGCAGGGCCAGCTCTGTTTCCACAATGTTGTAATCTATGTTTACTTCACTTATCTTTACTCTTAACCAAGAGAGGTTGTACAGACCTGGGGCTGATTTCTGCCTCTGCACTGACCTGCTAGGTGATCATGGGAATGTCATTTCACCTTCCTATGACTCTGTGGCCTGGTCTACACTGGGAGGGAATCAATCTTAAGTTAAGCAACTTCAGCTACGTGAATAACATAGCTGAAGTCAACGTACTTAGACCTACTCAGCGCAGTGTCTTCACTGTGGTGAGTGGGCTGCTGCCGCTTCCCCTTCGACTCCGCCTCTCGCTCCGGTGGAGTACAGGAATCTAGACTAGACGCGATAAATTGACCCCCGCTGGATCGATTGCTGCCCACCAATCCGACGGGTAGTGTAGACATACCCTGTTTCTCCTTCCCCCTTTGTCTGTCTGATCTATTCAGACTGTAAAACTCTCTGAAGCAGGTACTGTCTCTTACTATACGTGTGGATAGTGCCTAGCACAGTGAGGTCCTGGCTTCATTTGGGGTCGGCAGGCACTATTGACATAACTGATTACATAGCTGATTTAAGGTTCCAAACTAATTTTAAGTGACTGAAAGGTCTGGTCCATGTTAGGACAAAACTAAACTATCTGCAACAGTGTCCAAAAGGCGTTGTCAAGTACTGCTCTGGCAGAACCATGCTGGCTATGGATTTTAGCAAACATTTCTACAAGTTTCCATCATTCCGTGGTATAAAATGCCTGAGACCTGTCTACAGCTACACTTGCACTGTTGCTGAAAAGCAGATACTAATCTTCCTACTACATAGTATCCCTGAGTATGCAAAGCACATTACAACGCGTTAGTTTTCAGAGTTCTAGCCTGTTACAAAACACAGTTCCAAACCCTAGTGTGGTCAGATCCAAAGAGCAGAACTGGAAAGAATCCAATCATAAGACTGAGAAGAATAGAAAGCTATTCTACTTGTCCAAGTGTAGTCTGAACAAACACACCAGCTGGTTATGGATCCACACCAACATGCCAATCATTTGGCAAAACTTTTTGGATCTTCTTAAACAGAGAGCACAGCTATTTTAGATATTTATGAAAATATGCATTATCTGAAAGTAAAACAGGATGGAGAGAGAGAGAGAATGGAAGATAAGCTAAGTTTTGTAAGCATTTGGGGCATAAAAAGAGGAAAACCTGACCTTTCAAATGCATATATAGCAAGTCAAAGTCTGATACAACCCAACATTTTGTCCTGTCATCTGACATACATAGCTCAAAGCTGATTTGTAAGATTCCCTCCTGCCTAGAACCAAGGATGCCGGAAAGCAGGAAAACTGCAGATTTTGCAGTTTTAAGATTCTTCCATGACAGTTACTGGTCTTTTTGCAGAATCTATATATTTATTTTATTTAAAAGGTGCCTAACTTTTGCCCTTGTACATGCAAATGTACTTTTTCTCCATTAAACCTCCAGAACGTAATTTCTTCCTCTCCAGAAAGTGCCCAGACACTCAATATGAATTAGTAGTAACAACAACTACAATTCAGAGAGGGAAGACATCTGTAATTCACCTCACAGGCCAAGTCTCCTGAAAAGTACTAAAATAGTTTTAGCCAAATTATGCCCCACCCTGATGGAGCCATCTGTGCTGCTTAATTGCCTGAATTGCTTAACACCTAATGCACCAGGCATGTAGGACAAAAACATACCTTCCTTGCTGCATCATGTAATGGATAGATCTGTGTGAAAGTGCCAATGGTCCAACGGAATGTTGGCACACACTAGAACACAGCAGCTATTTAATTTTCTGCAAGGCTGTCCCTAGCCAAATGATAGCAGCACAAGAAAAGTGACCAAATACATCTGTTAGTCTTTAAGGTGCCACCAGACTCCTCGTTGTTTTTGTGGATACAGACTAACACGGCTACCCCTTTGGTACTCACCATCCAGTTCATTTCACAGAGTTGCTGAATTCCAATCCTAGGCAGTGCTATTTAAATGCTGCCATTACCGTGATCAGTGACAACCTATCACACTACAGACCCCAAGGTTCTTTTAAAAACAAAACAAAAAAAACATTGGGCCAAATTAAACCTTGGCATAATACACTGACGTCGATGGTATTACTCCAGGGATGGGTGTTCACTTCTATCACTATGCTAAGGTGGTATTAGCAATGTATTTTAGAAAGCCTTTACCTCTCATTTTAACCTGACCCCTTCCTAAAATAAATAAATAAATAAATAAATAAATAAATAAAAATACAGAATTAATTATAATTTTTACCTAACACTATTCAGTCTCTACAACCCTCCCAGCTCACCCCCTATTGCGATGATGAACTTGCTCTTTTAGGCCTGCTCTATGCTAGAACAAACCTATTGCTGATGACAGGCACCACCACCATGTATGCTGAGCTACTGCTGATCACAGGTTAATTGCCAGAGGAGAGCAGTACACACATTGTTCAACTTCATTTCAGAACTGTAGTTATGCCCTGCTCCAAGCAAGTCCTAACTCCAGTGTTTTGTAATGCTGCTGAGCGTGCTTTCTACTGGCCTACACTTACAGTTTAACGGTCATCACCATAGGTTTAGCTACATGTCACTGACGCTCACCAGCAGCAACAAGGAAATTTCCTACTATTACTCAGGCCTGATCTAAAGTGGAGATATCTTATTCCTCAACTTCAAGCGTAAGGCTGAATACTGTATATATGCTTATGTTTCAAAAAATGGGGGTCTCAGTAGGATGCCTGTATTCTGCACTTGGATGCTCAGACCTGCACATTATTTAGGCAAGCAAGTGCCAACTTGAGCATCTAAAAACACAGGATGAAGATGTTCTATTAAATTATCCACATCTGAAAATCAGGCAACCCGCCTTTAACCCTGCACAGTGTATTATTAAAATGTACTCTAAGGTATCCCTTTCGTCAGCACTGACGAGCCTGAAAAATCACATATGTGAAGTGCTAGCAAGTTCACACTCAAGTGCACTGGGAGAATGGTAGCCATATTTGGAAAGGGAAAGGACATAAATTGCTGATTTCAGTTTCTGCTTCTAGGGCAGCTTGCCTCTGAACAATAGGACAAAGAAGTCACTGTTCCATTTAGCATCATGTGGAAAGCAACTGCCCCAAGTTACATCTGAAGCTCTAAACAACAGGACCTTTGGAGCAAAGCTAGGACTGAAAACAAGCCTTGCGAGGTCTGTCCCAGCTCTTATACTTGGTTTCTTCATTTTAATTCATCAGAAATGCTGCCACCGGAAACAGCCCAGGCTCACATGTCCAGCAAGTCAGAAGAGATCCCAGAGCTGTCGGAAGCAGAATCTGATCCTCTGGTATCATCCAAAATGTCAGTCCCAGCCACTAAGTTCAACAACTGGATTTCTGTTTGCCACAAATTTCAAAGTCTAAACAACATTTTCTCCTCCAAATGTTGCTACTTCACTTCTAATTCCTTATAATCCCTAATTTGCTAAGAATTCAATGCTGAATGATAGCATTCTGTATGACTGATTGGGACATTACACCTCCATCCACCAGAGTCTGTTCAGCTGAAAAGCAATAAGACCTTTTGGGACACAGAGTCCAAATCAAAATATTTCACTGCCACATTTACATCTGTGCCCACCTGTACTTCCTCAGCAGGAAGCCTAAGCCACAGAGGGGAGAATGTGAGGATGTGATACTTTGGTTCAGACAATAGGCCACATTCTGCCATTTCACCGATGCAGTCCCTGATGACGAGGAGACAGCATGGGCATGACTCAGGGTAGACTTGGGTGATATAAGTCCAAAGTGACATAATAAAGACACTTTACTGGGTCAAAATCTGGGGTTGGCATTTAGCAATTGTGTGGATCTTATTCTTCTCATTTACTCTTTATAACCCTTGACACCTACATTTGCTTCTGATAACTAATTTCATTCTTCACCAGCAGTTTTAACAGTTATGTTGCTTCAAGAATTACAGCCATTAATATTAACTAAAGCTTGTTTGTGGTCCCTCCTTATAGCTGGCTAGATTTACGTGGAAGAAATTAGTCACATTTGGAAAGAAAAATCAAGTTGTTTTCATCTAAATGTCTCCAATACATTGTCGGTATGTTCTTTCCCATATATTTGCACCCAAGAGCTACAAGTGTCATGGTATTGCTTTTTGTGTCAAGGTCCAGAATAGCTCTGCCCCACCTTTCTTCTTATGTTGTTCCCATCTCACCCCTATGCTCCACCAATTATGACAGTCTTGACTGCTGCCTGGCCACTACTGTCTTCTCATTCTCCCTCCTGAAAACCCATTTCTACCATGAGGACCACAAGAACTAAGTCAACAACACAACATATATATATTATAAAAAAAAGAAAGGAGGGACACACCTTGCTTCCTCATGTTGCACACATTCCCCTTTCCAAGTAACTCTAATCTTATTCCTCTAACTCCTGACCTTCCCCATACCCCAATTCTGTTTTGTGGTTGCACATTTCATGGAGTCGTGGCTACGTTAGAACATACCACCACCACCTAGGTCTTTTATAGCACTTTTCCATCAGTAGATCTCAAAGTGCTTTACAAAGGAGGCCAGTACCATTATCATTGTTAGCTCTTTGGGGCAGGGGCCTATGTACTGAGAGGTGCTTGGCAGGCCTCTAAGTGCTACAAAACAACAGTTAACAATAATGCTCCTCAAAGAGCTAATTTCCAAAGCAGGGGGGAGGCTCATGTGACTAGTGAGTGCTTGGCAAATGCGGCTGCATACCTGTTCAATTAGCACTCAAGTGGTTGGCGCAAGTCTGCTAACTGTCCATGCAGATAATTGTGTATGCAAAGAGGAAACAGGTCACTACATGCAATTTTTCCACATTATCCATAGTCTGTGCACTTGTGAAAACTTGGTCCAAGGTGTTTAAAGCCCCTAGGCCTGATTCACTGTTATCCTACACCTTGTGGTGTCATTTACTCTTGTGCAAAGTGAGCACAAAATGCCACCATTCTGATTTGGTGGCATTTTATACTCACACTGCACTGGTGTAAAAGACTACACCAAGTACAGGGCAGAGTGAATCAGGCTCCATATCTTTTGCAGCCTGGCCCTCACCACCACCACTGTTGATCCTCAGTCACTGCTCTCTCTCCTGCTTTAAAATAGCCATTTTTATTTACAATGTCTAGTTCAGCTTCCAGGAGAGGGGAGGAGGGCCATATACAGCTTTAATCCTAAAGAGTCATATCCCAGGCAAATATTTATTCACTTGCTTCCTTGCATAGAGATAAGCTTTGTGTTGTCCACAAGTGTACTAATTCATGTTCTGAAACGAGGAAAGTTGGAAGAGTTACTGCACGATTCCACTCTTCCCGCCCCCCTCTCCCTGCACCGAACACATGAAACTTCTTCCAGCTTCAGAGCTTTTCCAGCAACAGGCATGCATCTACCAGGCAGAAATGAACACATTCACACATTTCCAAAGAGAAAGCTGCCCTTATCTCCAGCCCACAAAGTTTGCATGTAAAAGAAACCTCAGAAAATTCTTCTGTTTTTACCTGAGGTTCCCATTGCAGCAGCCCTCAAATGATGTTTTCAGCATCTGTAACATTTTGGTAGCAATACCAGTTATCGGATTGCAATGATTATCGCAGTGAAACATCAAGTTCACTGCACAACTACCCTCTGCTCTGACAACTAATTATACCCATCTGCATGTGCCAAGATTCCAAGTCTCCACTTGGATTAAATGATTCATCTTGAGTTCTAATTTGGTGAAAGGAAAAATCCTCAAACTCAACTACATGATCCACTCTGCTTGCCTGCTACAAAGCATCTCAATGTTCAGCTTCAAACTAGGATGCCTGGGGCTCTGATAAAATACCAACAGCTTATCAGCTCCACCCTGAGTAGTAATCAGAGGATTTAGACCTTAAAAATCTAAGAATCACTCATAATATGAAAAAACACATCGAGTTTGTTTTAAAACACTACTGATAACCAGTGTCTTTAAAACACTAAGGCTAGGTCTACACTACTCTCCTGAATCGGCGGGTAGAAATCGACCTCTTGGGGATCGATTTATCGCGTCCCATCGGGACGCGACAATCGATCCCCGAATCGACGCTCTTACTCCACCAGCGGAGGTGGGAGTAAGCGCCGTCGACAGGAAGCCGCAGAGGTCGATTTTGCCGCCGTCCTCATAGCGGGGTAAGTCGGCTGCGATACGTCGAATTCAGCTACGCTATTCACGTAGCTGAATTTGCGTATCTTAAATCGACTCCCCCCTGTAGTGTAGATGTAGCCTAAGAGCCATATTTCCATCTATGGGCGCAAGAGGTACACTCATAATGTGTGCGCATACCTGTTTCACCTGCAAAAACCTGAGTTTGTACATGCAAACTGGGTAACTGCACATACAAATGGACAGTCAGGCACACTGGGCTTAATCATGTTCCATTGAAAACAACAGTAAAACGTCTTTGGCTTTAGTGGTGCATGATCTGGCCTGACTGTAACTGTATGATTTTCATTCAGAAGTCTGTGTTCTCTTACAACACAGTGGGCAAATGCACATTTCTGCAATCCACCTGCTGTGCTCACACCTGAAAATCTGGCCTTAACTTTAGCTAGTGAGAGAAGATGAGGAAATTTGAAAGGAACCTAAGGAAAAAGTTAGGCACCCCAATACCACAGAAATTCATTCAATTCAGGCACCTAGCTCCCTCAGGCTTCCTTGACAATGGCAGTCTAAAACTTTAATAAAATCAAAGTTAATTTCCAGATCGGTCTCACATGGACTCAGGGCTCTTTCTCCACTGTAGTAGAAACAGACCCCTCAAAGTTTTTTATTCCTAACCTAGAAGTTGGATAATAGCCTTTGATTTTGACTGTACAGATAGCCCCTCAGATTCCTTATGTCTCTTTTGAAATACGGTATAAGCCATTGCAGTGAAGTCAGCATTTCAGAAAACACTCTTAAACAAAAAAAAGCTAAAAAAGCTCTAGCGACCCAAGCAGGACTCATTTTTCTGACACTGCTTACACGTATGTATTATTCAAAAATCCTGACTTCTTTGGTTCTTTCCTTCCTTTCCCATACCATATATGGTTTGAGAAGCCAGAAGTATTTTGTATGGTAATCTGATAATCTTGTGTTGGCTGATAACTAGACCGTTTGTTACTCCTCAGAGGAATCCTATCTATATTGGATTTAGTAGTTAAAATTAAAAAAAAAAAAGTTTACCAAAGTTGATTTTCACGCAATAGCAGATACAAAAATCTCCCTTGTTAGGAGCAGAGCTCTTTATTAAAAACATCCATTCCTGACAGAGATAGAATAAACGATAAATATTGTTTTTAAAAAAAATCTCACCTGTGTTTCCAGTAGCATTTCAGATTACCAAACATGAAAGCATTTTCAGAAACAATCATTTGCACTTGTATCTCTAGCCAATTTCAATTCCTGGTTCTGCGGTAACAGCAGAGGTGTTGCATTTGAGTTCACAATAATGCAGAGGAATGTTTAAAACAAAAACAAACTGCTATTCTTTTTTTAAATCATTGTTACATAAAAATAATTCTTTTCAATACTAAGTTTTGGTAGCTTGAGGAACTGGCTTAGTGAAGAAACAGATTTGTAATACAGTACTTAGAATTTCTCAAGTCAACTCGTTGTATGCAACGTAGCTATAGCCATTTTGGTACCAGGTTATTAGAGAGACAAGGTGGGTGAGGTAATCTCTTTTATTGGACCAACTTCTGTTGGTGAGAGAGACAAGCTTGAGTACCTCTTATGTGCTTCTCATTGACAGAAGTTGGTCCAATAAAAGAGACCACCTCACCCACCTTGTCTCTCTAGAGACAATTCAGTGCTTTATCCTTGAGTAATAGTATACTGAATGCATAAAAGTGAAAATGAGAGAGAGAGAAGAAAATAGCAATAGTTTATAATACTTCTATACTGCATCAACTCTTTCAAAATATTCCAGGAAGTCACCACTAAACCTCCCTTCATAAATCTGGGACTCAAAACTGCTGCAAATTCTATTTCTTCCCCTAGCATTTCTGCTCCCTTATGCATGTTATTCTCAGTTGGCTGCATTGCCCATCCCTGTGTATAGCTTCCTAGTAGGAGTTTGTCATTGGAACCTACTGGGAATTAAGGAGCCTCCATCTTTTTTCCTCTCCCAAGGATCCTGATAAAAATAATTCAGTGGACCCATCATATAGACCTCGTTGCATGTTACCAAAATATCATTACATCACCACATGCTTCCTGAAAGTTAAAAAGCACATACCTTGCATTACTGCCAATTTAAAAGGTGGTAAAAATCTAGTTATCCATTACATCCGTCTGCTCTGACCTGCACCTACTTCCCATACACACATTAAAGTATGTATAGCCTAGCAGCTCCTCTGTTCACCCATTCAAACCAGCGTGAATCCAAAATCCAAGTAGCATCCTCTATTGAAGAGAATCTCACGGCTTAGTCAGTGGAGCATTCTATATTCAGAGTAGAGGAATGGTATTTAAAACACTATCCTCAAAAAGCAGCAAAAAGAACACAAGACACTGCCATGCAAAATGACTAAAGTAAAAGAAGAGTCTGTCAGATCACTGTCATGTGAAACAATAGGCATTTTACTCCATCTGCCCTTTCACTGGACTAAATTTGATTACAACTATACTCTCTATCAGGGGAACATCACATATTGATATTCTGGAATATATTTTCCATGCAGTTCTCAACTAACCATTGGGAGAAACAATCTATATGTCCTTCAGATACCACTATTGGCAGCTACTTAGCTTGCACAGTAGTTTATTGTGAAGTTCATAATAATGTTGGCAAGAATAGAGTGCTTAAGTATCATGGGTGAATAGACTGCCTGTGCTGGCAGCAGCAATGGTGGCCTTCATGGAGCAGCAAGAGTTAGCCGAAAGCGTGAAGTCTTTCCCCTGGTTTGTGTTTGTAAGCCTGCACAGGATCAAGATGCAGAGGTGAAAAATGTTACTTCATATTAGGAAGGAGAGTTCAAGCTACTGCTACATTTGGGATGTTCAACCCATGTATCTAAGGGCATATCTACACTACAAATTTAAGTCCGCATATAGCTGCCGCAGTAATTACTGTGGTTTTTCATGTCTACATTACCCTCCTTCTGTCAGTGGAGCGCATCCTCACCAGGAGCGCTTGCACCGATTTAAGAGGGGCAGTGGGGGGGGGGCTGAGAGCATGGACTCTCAGCTCTTGGTGGAGCTCACTGCTCCAAGCCCAGTTGTTGCCCCGGCTCCCAGCTCCAAGCCCAGATGACAGCCGGGCTCAAAGCAGGGACCTGAGAGCCCAAGCAGCACCCAGGCCCCCTAAGTTCCCTGTAAGCTGCGCAGCCGCACGGCAGCCTATTTAGTGCTGTGCAAGCGCTCAGGGAACCTGACTAGGGACTTGCTGCAGCCAGGGGAGGTGCACATAACAAAATTAATTCCGCACATGGGTGAGAAAAATTAGAAGGAACACTGCCCCACTCCCCATCCCCCCCAGGCACCCTGGAGTGACAGCCTGAGCTGCGATCCCAGCAGGGCGTCCACAGCAGGGAGCCAACAGCCTTTCTTGTCAATTTCACGGCTCCAGTCAGGAGCCCTGAAATTGACAGTTATGACTGCCACAGCTGATCTAAGGAACACAGTGTCTACACAGTCACTGCAACACTTTACCACCAACAACATAGGCCCTACCACTCTCATGGAGGTGGAGTTATTATGGTGGTGTAGTAGGGCACTTACATTAGCAGGAGCAAGGCTATAGACACTGACATAACTGGGTCGACTTAAGGCATACATCAACTCAACTCTGTAGTGTAGGCTTGGCCTAAAACAGGGAAGAACAAAAGTCATACTGGGCATGATCCTGCTTCGATTGAAGTTAATCACAAAATTCTCATTGACTTCAGTGGAAACAGAATCAGACCCACTCTTTCCAAGAACTGGGTAACAAGACTAAATATCCTCTATCTTGTTAAGCTAAGACATGACTGAGAAAGAGAGAAAATATACTATTAAACTTGCCAACAGGTCATTGTCAGCCGATGATATCAAATGGACTGAAATCAGCAGAATATTTTAACTACTTATTCAGGTACCCTCAGATGTTAAGTTCTCCTTCTCTTTTCACTTCAAGATACAAGGATACCTTGCAGCACTGGACAACTTGTGGATCTGATCTGTAGAGTGCAGTACATTTATGGCCTGGTTTTCAGATGTGCTCATTCAAGTTGTTAAATAACTGCAAGCCTTAGCCTTGTCCAACTTTTTGATCGAGTAAAAAAAACTTTTAATTGAAGCTGAATCACACACATTCTTTAGAAAAGGAGGTAGTCTAATAATATCTTTAAAAGATGTTAAATTGCAATCAAAAATTAATTAAGATACTTCAAAAGTCATAACCCTTCCACCTCACCCTGCTCTCATCAGTCCCTCCTGAAGTTACTATGGAACCCTTGCTTTAAAACAAGTGAAATGGAAAAATGTTTCCTAGTCAAAATAATTTCTAGCCTCTGTAGCGACTGACACTTAAGTAAAAAAATAAACCACTGAAGGGGGGGCAGGAAAAAAAAAAAGTGCGTTTCCCTCCTAGTCTCTGAAGAAGTGAACCTTACAGCAGTTAGTACTGTCAGATGCGTTAATATAACTTACAGATTGCAATTTCAGATATATATACTTACCAAAGTAGTCAGCCTTGGGACGAGCATCCATCTCTTGCTCCAGACGCTGGGTAAGTGCTTCTAATTTTAATTCAGCTGTAGACGGCCCTTGTTCCTGCTGTGGAAGGAGGGTCTGACAGGGTAACTTTACTTTTGTAGAACTGGAATTTTCCTGGTGTCCTGAGTCATGCTGCAGACTGCTTATGCCCTCTTTAAATGGAGACCTTGGAGCATCAGAAATCATTGGCCCATGTGAAGCTACGCTGATGGAATCCTCCTCAGGACTTATGCCAGAGCCAGGACAATTAAGCCTGTGATTTTGACCATGAACTATGAAATGGGCTGTAGACTTGGGATAAGCACTGGCTTGCTGATAATCTACGCTTGGAGGCAATGGAGTAGGAGCTGAATTAGACGTGGAAGAACTAGAATTGTCATGGTACCACAACGAGTGGTCATGACTGGTTTTATGTGGTATGCCAGAAGGTAGCATCTCACTCTCAGGGTTTGGGCTAAATTGATCAGACAGACCTGAAAACCCTTGTGCAGGCAATGTTGATGGGGCTGAGAATGAGGAAGATCTCTGCTGTGGAAATCCCACTGCTGTCTCATCATCAAACCCTGTAGAAGTTGAAAAGGGGGTCAGAGTATGTGAGAAAGAGGAAGATCTCTGACCAGTTGAGTTTTGGTCATAGCCTCGACTAAGTCTGTTGCTCTCATTCCCATTTTCCTGGCTTCCATACCCACTTTCAGAAGACCTGCAGGAGCTCAGTGACTTCTGATGCTGGTAAGGCTGAGGATCAGCTTGGGTTTTTGTAGGACTCCTTGATAGCTGATCACTATGATTAACATTGGATCGTAAACTCCCCAAACCAGATTTGGGGATGGAAAACTTACCAGCATCTCCTCCCCAAGCAGGGATGCCTGTCTGATTCTCATTATAATGCTGTCCGTGGGGAAGAGAAGGAAAAGATGGCTTTGCAGTGCTGGGATTCACATGGGCTGCTCTGTGGAACCCATGTCCTTCAGAGACCTCAGAATCCCCCAGATTCTCTCTACAGCCATGTTCTTTGTTAGCTGTTTTGCCATCTTGGTATAATTTTGTTCGCTGCCCATCAGGAACAGCTTGTGGGTGATGTGGAAAAGCAAGCTGGTGCGCTGCACACACTGATGCTGTGGCCAGAGGAGGTTTGGCAATATTTTCTCCTGAATGCAATTTACTGGCCCCCGGAGCTACTCCAGGCACAGGATGGTTTGGAAACTGCTGCTGGACACTGAAACTGGCCCCACCATTTAGAGAGCCAGAGTCAGCCAACATCAGCTCCTCTTCTTGCTGCTGTTTCTGGAGATGAATTTTAGCCATTTTAGTGGCAAAAACTCTCCTGGTTTCCTCAAATTCCGGGTTGTTGCCAACACCTTTGTCCACCCGAAAGAGTCCATCCTTGGAGGCTTCATACATATTGAGATCTTCTATAAATTTACTTGCCTCTAAGCCCAGATCATCATATTTATTATCCATTTTTGCAAATTCACTAGCCTCCCCCTCCCACAGCTAAACTTAATGATGAAAGCTACAAGCCATACAGGACTGTAGGAGCGGTTAGTACTGAATCCACTTTACTTTGTGATCCTCAGCTTCACGTCTGCTTGGTCCTCGACTCAGAAAAAGGTTACACGAGTTTACGTGCTTTGTAAAAATAATCAATTTTCTTGCATATGCAAAAACTGAGAAAAACAAACTTCAGGTTGTATCTCCCGGTAAGAACGGAGTCAGAAGCAGCCGTATCTTCTTACCATAAGATGCTAGAAATGCAGCTTCAATTTTTATTGTAAATCTGGGGGTGGGAGGAACACCCCCCTCGAAGAAGCAAGATCTGAAAGGGCTCCAGGAGATTTCCAGTTCACCCTGCAATCAGGGCTTACTCAGCCTGAGCCCACTAGCAGGACGGAGGCTAGAAAAGAAAGAGAGAGTTTGTAAGCGGCTCATTGAAACAGGCTGCAAACCCCTTCCCTCCCCAGCGGGAGGCCCAGCCACGGGGGGAGCGCGCAGCGCCTGAGGGGCGAGCTGGGGTCAGGTCTCTCACGCCGCGCGGGGCTGGGGGCCCCGTCCACACTCCCGGGGAAGTGGGGAGCAGCGGGATTGTCAGTCCCCGCCCAGAGGCCACGGGGAGGGGTCAGGGTCTCGCTGCAGGACGTGCGGGGGGGGAGGGGCTGCTGCCAGGAGCCCCGGGCACTTCCTGGGGAGGGGTCGGGGGGAACCTCACGTAGCCTCTTCGCCTGCCCCGGCGAGACGGCGGCTGCGGAAGTTTCTTGTGCGGGAGCGGGGGCCGGGCGGACTCACGGGGGCGGGCGGGCGGGCGGGGCGCTGCTCGGGCTGGGGCTCCCCGGCGGCCACGCTCCGTGACTCGGTGTCGCTTCTCTGCCCCGCCCGCGTGGCGGCCTCGCCCCCTTCCCGCGGGCGAGGGGCGGAGCCGGGCGAGCCCCGGGTGACGGTCCCGGGCTGGGGAGGGGGCGGTGGAGCAGCTGCTGCCTGTCGGCGCGGAGCCCCGCCACGGGGACGGACCCGCCCTGGCCCGGCTCCCCGCCGAGCCGGGACCCACCTGGCCGTGGCCTTTAGGCGCTGCTACCTCTCGCTGCGGCTGCCCAGTGCCTGAGGGCCCAGCGCTTTGCAAAGCCCCCCCGGTACAGTTGGCGAACGGCGGTCGGGATTTGCTCACAATCTCCTCCTAGCACCTTTGGCCCCTCGCTCTGCAAAGCCTCATGCCCAACCCTCAGCGCCGGCCGGATGCGGTGCAAACTCTGCCCCCAAACCCCGCGGGTTACCCCGTGTAGTCAGACACCTGCATGGAGCGCCCACTGGCTTGGTGGCTTGGAGGATGTAGAGAATCTAGTCACCCGCAAAGGGATATTTATTCCAAAGCAGTTTTCTTCTCTGCCTCCCTGTTAAAGCTGAGCATAATGTTCTATTTTCTTTTTGCTGTGCTGTTTGGTGGTGGCAGCTTCCCTGAATAGATTAGTGCATAAGGACTTGAAAGTAAATTGACCTGAAACAAATATGACTAAACACAATTCAGGAATGGCTGGATTACAAACCCTGCAATGGAATGTTTTGCTAAAATAAAAATAGAAGAACCCAGTGGTTGGGAAGAAGCATAGTATGGGCCCAATCCTGCTAAAATGCGCAACTTTCATAACTCACTAAGCAGCTACAGGGCCTGTTCAACAACTGGGGAGGAAAATACAGACCATCTGTTTAACTCTCAACAACCATTTGTGAACACACAAAAACACCTGGCAATTGTCAGTGCTTTTAGAAAGAAGTGGCATACCTTTTCTTTTCTTTTTTTTTCCCCTTCATTTTTGGCATAGGTATGCAGTTTTTCAATAATCCTAACTACCACCTACAGTCCTCATCATGGAACTCCACTGAAGTCCATAGGGCTCCAGGCGGACTTAAGGGTTTACCGACCAGGAGCTCATTGCAGGATCAGGGCCTTAGGCCATGAACAGGCAACCACTTATGTACATTTGTAACTTTATTCACATGGGAAATTCCACTGACTTCTCAGATGAGTAAAGTTTGCGCTTGCATAAGTGTTTGCTATCTCGGGGTCATAGGCATGATCCAATGCAAGGTTCTGCTTGCACAGATCCAAAGATTAGAGGAGTGGTAAATAATGAAGAGGGTGCAAACAAACAATATAATTTTAATGTGGCTAAACGTAAGTGTCTATGGCTAAGAACAATGAACATAGGCCATACTTACATGATGGGGGACTTTATCCTGGAAATCAGTGTCTCTGAAAAAGATTTGGGGGGTTGTGGTGGATAATCAGTTGAATGTGAGCTCTCATTGTGACACTGTTGGCAGAAGAGCTAATGCGACCCTGGGATGCAAGAATAGGGGAATCTCGAGCAGGAGTAGAGAGGTTATTTTACCTCCGTTTTTGGCACTGCTGCACACACTGCTGGAATATTGTGTCCAGTTCTGGTGTCCACAAGTCAAGAAGCATGTTGATAAAATGTTGAGGGTTCAGGGAAGAGCCCTGAGAACAAACAAGGGATTACAAAGCATTCTTATAGTGATCCACTTAAGGAGCTCAATATATTTAGCTTAACAAAGACTTGATCACAGTTTATAAGTACCTACATTGGAAACAAATATTGGATATTGGACACTTCAGTCTAGTAGAGAAAAGTATAATACAGTCCAATGGCTGGAAGTTGAAGCAAAATAAATGCAGACTGGAAATAAGGTGTACATTTTTAACAGTAAGGGTAATTAACCATTGGCACAATTTACTAAGGGTTGTGGCAGATTCTCCATCACTGGCAATTTTGAATCAAGCTTGGATGTTTTTCTAAAAGATCTGCTGTAGTTCCAACAGGAATTGTTTTGGGGGAGTTCTATGGCCTGTGTTATGCAGGAGATCAGATGAGATGGTGGCAATGGTCCCATCGGGCCTTGGAATCTAGGAATTGTGGGATGAGATCTTTACTTACTTGGGTTGGTTGGTGGTTTTTTGTTTTGGTTGTTTATTAACCTTGAATGTTCAGGAAATCTGGCCACAAAATGTTTGCAAAACTACAAGATACAGCAAATAATGAAACACACTGAGGAGTATTCCACAATGTGCACTGTTCATGCTGGTAGTAGTGAAACAGCCCTTAGGGATGTGGTCAAATCATTTCCTTCTCTGCAAAACGAGTCAGGGGAGAGACAAAAATCTCTGTTTATTTTTGCTCTCTTGTGTATTTTATATTTCACACATACACTTGCTTTCCTTTCACAGCATAATTATTGCACTCAAGCCAAACGCACATGACTTAGTCTATGATTAATCATTCAGAAGCCTTGAAGGGGGGAATTCCTACTGAACCATTGAAGGAAAAGGAAAAAAACTCAAACACCTGCTTTCCTCCTGGTGGTATTTGTTTAACAAGAAAATAGCTGTGCAGGACTTTTTGCAAGACTGTACTTGAGAGACAGACAGGCAGTTTGCAACGTGATTGCTTCACTTTAAAATAAATTGCTGGGTCCACAACATGATGGGGCCAACTCTGCCCCTGCCCCCCGCCCCCGCTGGCCAAAAAAAGAGAGAGAGAATCACATTAAAAAGTTCTGTTCATTTCTCAGGATTATTAATGTTATATATTGACGGCTTTCTAATATATTCTATGACGATTATTATTTGTATTATACTAATGCCCCAACTGAGATCAGGGCCCCAGTGTGAAAGGCGCTGTGCAAACACATAGTGAGAGACTGTCTAGCTCATAGTATACATAGAAAGGACAGACAAAGGAAGAATTATCCCCAAGTTACAGCTGGAAAGCTGAGACAAGTGAGATTAAGGCTCCCGTTGGGCTCTACCTGCACAGAGCTACTTGCAGGATGGGGGCTTAAGCAACTCAGGGCTGTGGAAGTAAATTAGGGCTCAGAGCACCTGAGTCCTACTCCAGCACCTTAACCACAAGTTTACCCTTCTCATACTGTGCTATACCCATAGAAATGTTTTCTTCATTGGGGAAAACAACTCCTGTTAGCACTAAATTCTGTCCTCAGATATGTTTAATATCCCATAAAAGTCAATGTGAGCTGTGCATGTATGAAGGGAGAATTAGGCTATGTACACACTACAGTTTATATCAGTATAAGTCATGTCGCTCACGGGTGTGAATAAGTCACCCGCCTGAGCAACCTAAGTTACACCGACCTAACCATCAGTGTGGACAGCGCTATGTCAGCGCAGAGAACTTCTCCCGTCAACACAGTGGCCGCCGCTTGCGGGGCCTGGAGTAATTAAGTCGATGGGAGAGCTATTTCCCATTGGCTTAGAGTCTCTGCATTAGCAGCACTACAGTGGCGCAGCTGTATCGGTGAAGCGAAGAAGTCCTTGTGGAGGTCTGGCTCCCAATTCAACAGGGCAGCAAATTCTGCCCTCAGGCACGTCCATTCTGCCCTAGCAAACTCAATGGGATAATGCTGCTGTAACTGAGAGCATAATAATCTGGCCCCAATAATTTAAAACCTGTCCCCATGGTATTTTTATTGGACTGTACAGCATGAAATGCCAAAAAGTCCTATGTTGAGTTAAAGACTGACAGGCCCAAAATTGGACATACCCTAAAATATAACTTCAGTATTAATGTCCTCATGATCTTTATCACATCCTCTCCAACATACTGTCACACAGACACGATCCCAACTTCTCAGCTGGGCAAACATCCCCCAAACACAAAGAAGGTTGATGCAGATAATTGGATGTATGGCAGGAATTACATAAAAGGCTGCAAATAATAGGCATTTTTGAAAGGCAGGGAGGGATAGGTAAGTGAGGTATTTATGATTATGAGAGAGTGAAAAGGGATTGGTCCTTTTTACAGAGTCCCATAATATAAGCACAAAGGATACTTGATTAAAATTCATAAGGGGTACGTTTAAATATAATAGAAAGAAATACACACACTATATAATCAGCCTATGGTGTTAACTTCCCTGGGAGAAGGTGCTCACAGAGTCATACACGGTACTTGAATTTAAAAGCGGAGGGACTGGATAATTTTAGAATATCTATAGTTATAACTTGCTAAAATAGGATGAATCCTATTCTTCTGGACATAATGAAGGAGTACGGAAGGAGTTTCCTTCTGCATCCCTCCTCTCTGGACAACACTGTACAATTGTTCAGGTGCATTGTTATCATCATTATTAATTTTCACATTTCTCTGGTGCATCAAGAACTGGCCACTGGCTATGGCTCTACATCAGATGTGATCAACTAATGGTCTGATCTGGTAGGAAAATGTTATATATTTCTGGTTTGAAGTTGCATAAACACAAATACAGACTGTGCCACCCCCATTTTTTAATGCAGGGAGGGTACTGAAATATATACCAATCCTATGGTGTAAAATGAACACACTTGTGAAAAACAAAGGTGATCAGTCTCAGCTGAGCCCTGCCATTCTTGAGAGTACACCGGACTCTCGCTAGAACACGCGTCTATATAACGTGAATTTGGATATAACGTGGTCACGGCCATGGATCCCAAATTTAAGTACAGTACTTTTTTTTTGAGTTTTAAGTGATCTTGGTGTTCGTTACCTTATCATTCATGCAAGATGGAGGAAAGACACATATACTGTATCACAGTCTGACGTGGAATTCGACTTCGAGGGATTTACAGAGGAGGAAGTTGGAAGAACAGACATAGAGTGGTTGCAGGAGCTGTCCCAGCAACTGTCTGGGCTCAGGGTAACTGTTCTGCCACAAAATATCGAGTACTGGATAAGAGGTGACGATGAAGCAGAAGAATTTTGTCTGATTGCTGAAAGTCTAACGGATGACCAAATTCTTCAGGCAGTATGACCAAACAACATTCCAGAAGCTGAAGAATTGGCCTTCGCCATGGAAGAAGAGGAGGAAGATGAAGAGGATGTCGTTCCAATGTAAACTGCGACCGTAGCCGGCTTAGAGACTGCTTTGAGGTAGTTTGAGACGCAAGATGTTGAGCCTATACAAATTATGCAGCTACGTAGTCTTTTGCAGTTTGCTAAGCGGAAGCAGCACAGCAGCAAGAAGCAAAAGCAACTCACTGACTTTTTTAAGAAAAACTAGACAAGTTTATTGTAATATCTACTTTAAATCTCTAATAAAGCAACACTTTTTTTCTCGTTTATTGTTTCCTTCAAGTAGGAGTTTGTTTTCTATACTTTATGGATGTGAAGGTAATTAGCGCTACAAAAATTTGTATATACATATTTATATATACAGTGTATATAAATTTCTCTATGACATTCCCTCCGCGAAGACGGAAGTTCATGGCACCTGAAAGTGGACAATCAAAACAAAGCTCACAAAGCATTTAACCGAATTCATTAAAATCGCTTCCATTTCATAACGCAATTTTGTGGTGAGTACTGTATCTTGTAGACTCATTTTTTGTGACAGTTTCGATTTTTGATGCTATCGTTAGCCCGCTATAACCTGCAAATACACAACTACATATACCTGCACTGAAATTTTGGTCCCAAAAATATAATTTCATTTTAATGCAGTCCCCTCTATAATGCGGTACTTGGCATGGATCCCAAATCCCGCGTTCTAGCGAGGGTCCGGTGTATTTGGTTGAGCAGTTGTGACTGGATCCCCAGGATACAACCTGGAACTGGGGTACTACTGTGCCCCCTTAACTCTCCAGCCTGGGCTGTCTCTCATAATGCTTTGCTAGCGACAAGCAGCAAACCCCTACGGGCTCTGTTATCACTCAGTACAACGGCATGAGGAGCCCACCTCACACCCAGCTAAATTGCATGAATGCTCCCTGAGCCACTCACAAATCAGATAGAGAAAGGCACTAGCAAATCTCTCAAGCCCCCAGCATTGCACCCCAGAACTATACCATCTTGCCCTGGTGAGAAGCCTGACCAGTGTAAGTCCATTACCCAGTCTACCCCACCCTCCATGTGGAGAGGACACACACTGCCTTTGTAACCTGAGCTGAGATTTCCCAAGTGCTTCAACCAAAACACACCGTTTTAGATAAAATATAAAACAAGTTTATTAACTACAGAAAGCTAGATTTTAAGTGATTAGAAGTGGTAAGCACAAACGATCAGAGATAGTTACCAAAAAAATAAAGGGTAAGCACGCAGTCTAAATCCTAGATCTTATTAGACTGAGCAATATTTGGATCAAGCAGTTTTTCTCAACTCACTGGATGTTCAGGTAGGTTACAGTCCTTAATATGCAGGGTTTCCCTTTAAGCTTGGGACCAGTCTCCTTAGTTCAGATCTTTGTCTTCCCAGAGTTCTTGTGGCTTCCAGTGTAGGTGGGGGAAGAGAAAGGTGCCCTCATGATGCCATTGTCCCTTATTTTATACTCTTAGTTCATGTCCCTGGAAAGACACTAGCACAAGCATACCTGGTGCGCCTTGCTGAGTCACAGGGTTGAGCAATCACCATTGGTGTGCTTCTCTTAGGCCCTGTCTACACTGGCAAGTTTCTGCACAGTAAAGCAGCTTTCTGCGCTGTAACTCCTGAGGTGTACACACTGCCAAGCCACTTAGTGCGCAGAAACTGCGCAGTTGTAGCGCAGTAAAAAAACGACCCCGATGAGAGGCATACAGCTTTCTGCACCAGGGCTACAGCGCCATGGTGCCAGTGTAGACACCCTGGTCGATTATAGCACAGTGATTGGCCTCCGGGAGGTGTCCCACAATGCCTCTCACCTCTCTGGTCATCAGTTTGAACTCTACTCCCCTGCCCTCAGGTTACCAACTATCAGCCTGACCCCGGAAATTCCTTTGGAATATTGAAAATCCCCTTCCTGTTTGCTCAGTGATGCATTCAGTGGTCTCAGCGCATCTTTCCAGGTGGCCATGCCTGCTCTACGCACCAGGCGATCCCCTGCTTGGAGCAATGCCGAGCTGCTGGACCTCATCAGCATTTGGGGAAAGGAGGCTGTCCAGTCCCAGCTGCGCTCCAGCCATAGGAATTATGATACCTATGGAGAGATTTCATGATGCATGACAGAAAGGGGCCATGACCATGACACGCTGCAGTGCAGGGTCAAAGTGAAGGAGCTGTGGAACGCCTACCACAAGGCGCAGGAGGCAAACCACCGCTCCGGTGCTGCACCCACGAGCTGCCAGTTCTACAAAGAGCTGGACGCGATACTTGGTGGCAACCACACCTCCACTGCGAAGACCACTGTGGATACTTCGGTGACTCGCGTGCCAGTTGAAAGTGGACCGAGCCAGGAGGAGGAAAACTTGGATGAGGATGTGGAGGGGGAGAGGGACCCAGAGGCAGAGGATGACTTGGAGGTCAGAGATGCATGCAGCCAGGATCTCTTTTCTACCCCAGAGGAATCTAGCCAGTCACAGCAATCGGCTCTTGGCAAAGCGCAAACAGGAGAGGAGGCCCCTGGTAAGTGGATCTGATTTTGGGAATTGCTGAAGCGAGTTGTTGTGACCAGGAGGGTTGCAGGAAGCAGGGGTGTCTCCCACCGCATGCCTAGTTGAGCAGTGGAACAGGCTGTTGATTGACTCCCTCACTTCATGGGAATCTCCCTCAGAGATCTCTAGGAAACTCTCATGGAGATACTGGGCAATCCACTGCCACCGGTTCCTCGGCAGAGCTGCTTTGTTTTTTGCCCCATTAACTGTAACTTTCCCGCGCCACTGTGTCGTCACAGGGTGGGAGTGGCGGAACCACTGCTGCACACGAGCAAGCCACACAGGGGCCAGGGCGGAAGCCGCAGGCTTGGAGAAGACCCTCCCTTAATTCCCTGCTCACCCTCAGCAGTGAGATATCTTCCATAATGATCACATCCTGTGGAAAGTGTGGGGACAGGAATGATCAGTGTACTGCAGGGTCTGGGAAGAGTAATTTACCCTGTTCCAGTGGCTACTCACCATTTTGGGTGTCTTGTGGCTCATGTGTGCTTGCCTGGGGTCAGCCAGTTAGTGACAGGTGTGTGAGTACTGGCTGTGTTTTAAAGCAATAAAACAGTGTTGTCTGTGTTGCAAACAATACTGCTTCTGTAAAATGTTCACAGAGATGACCTTGGGAGCCCAGCCTCCTTCTTTGTTATCGGTAGCTGAACAGCTGCACAGAATTAGAAAGCGGCCAAGAAGAACTAAGGAGGACTTTCTCCTTGAGGTTATGATGCACTCCACCGCCAAGAAACAGGAATTGAAGGAGTGTCGGAACAGCGAGAGGAGAGACCGAAAGGAGAATGCGGCATGCCAGAATGAAGCCACGGAGTGGCTCTTTAAAGGTTATGAAGGACCAAGCAGCCACGCTTCAGGCAATACTAGCTCTTTAAACTGAGCAGCTCCGCGCCCGCCCTCCCCTGCAGCCTCTGTTGCAAAACTCTTTCCCATGCACCCCCCAGACACCACCAACACACTGTTATCAACCTCCTGGCTCCAGTCTGTACCCACAGCATTCCACTCCTCCCCACTCACAGTCCAGCACTGTAGAGTCCCAGTACCCACTGCACTCAACACCCATCCCTCTGCAGTTTGGCCCTGCTGAAGTACAGTACCCACTGCATTGTACTCCAAAGGAGAAGGTTGGATATGATCCCTGGACATACACAAATCTTTAGCCATTCTGGGACTCCTCCCCCTCCTGGGACCTTCCCTTCCCCCATCCCGCTCCCTGCTGATGGTTTTTTTTGTTTGACTCTCTCCTCTGGTTGTTGTCTTTTAATAAAAGAATTGCGTTGGTTTGAAAGCAATCTTTATTCCATTAATTGAAAGCAAAAAGAGCCCTGCAAAGCAACAGACAATTATGTTAAACCCACATATTGCATCACGTGCACCAATCACCCCCTAGCATTACAAGCACTGCACTCCCAACAAATATTAGTGACTTTCAGCTTCAAATTGCTGCTTCAAGGCATCCCTGATCCTTATGGCCCTGCGCTGTGCCCCTCTAATAGCCTTGTTCTCTGGCTGTTCGAACTCAGCCGCCAGACGCTGAGTCTCTGTGGTCCAGCCCTGAGTGAAGCTTTCACACTTCTCTTCACAAATATTATGGAGCTACAGCATGAGGCTATAAGCATATGAATATTGTGATCGGCGAGGTCCAGTTTCCCATAGAGGCAGCGCTAGCAGGCTTTTAAACAGCTAAATGCACACTCCACAGTCATTCTGTACTTGCTCAGCCGGTTGTTGAACTGCTCCTTGCTGCTGTCAAGTATGGCTTCATAAGCCACGGCATTAAGGGGGAGGCAGGGTCTCCCAGGATCACAATGGGCATTTTGACTACCCCTATGGTGATCTTCTGGTCCATGAAGAAAGTCCCTGCTTGCAGCTTCCTGAACAGGCCAGTGTTCCGAAAGATGCCTGTGTCATGCACCTTTCCCAACCAGCCCGTGTTAATGTCTGTGAAACGCCCACAGTGATCCACAAGCGCCTGGAGAACCACTGAGAAATACCCCTTCTGATTAATGTACTCGGTGGCTAAGTGGTCTGGTGCCAGAATTGGAACGTGCGTATCACCTATCACCCCTCCGCAGTTAGGGAAGCCCACTTGTGCAAAGCCATCTACAATGTCATGCACGTTGCCCAGAGTTACAGTCTTTCAGAGCAGGATGCAATTAATGGCCCTACACACTTCTGTCAACAGGAGTCCAACGGTAGACTTTCCGACTCCAAACTGATTAGTGATTGATCAGTAGCAGGCTGCAGTAGCCAGCTTCGACAGTGCAATCACCACACGCTTCTCCAGCGGCAGGGCGGCTCTCATTCTCATGTCCTTGCGCCGCAGGGCTGGGGCGAGCTCATCACACAGTCCCATGAACGTGGCTTTCCTTATCCAAAAGTTCTGCAGCCACTGCTCGTCATCCCAGACGTGCATGACGATGTGATCCCACCACTCAGTGTTTGTTTCCCGAGCCCAAACGCGGCATTCAACTGTGGTCAACACCTCCGTGAATGCCACAAGCTGCTAGTACATGTGGCGAGATCAATGTCGCACTCCTCTTGCCTTTGTAGTTTAAGGAATAACTCCACTGCCACTCGTGACATGTTGATCAGAGCGAGCAGCATACTGAGGCAGCCCGAAGAAGCAGGACGTGCAGTACACAAACCGTTGAAAGATGGCGCCAAATGCGGATGGAAGCACAGGGATTGCTGGGATGCGAAGCAATGCATCACGGGTCACTGGGACAGGACCCAGGATGTCCCAATACTCCCTCCGCCTTCCCACAAGTCTTAGAGGTAGAGGAGGAAGAGATGCTCTGTGGGATAGCTGCCCAGAGTGCACCGCTCCAAATACCGCTGCAAGTGCCACAAGTGTGAACACGCTATTGCGCAGGCAGCTGACAGTGTGAACACACAACAGCGGTTTCCCTTCAGCGCTCTCTGAGCAGCGCTGTAACTGCCGGCGCTGTAACTCTGCCAGTGTAGACATGCCCTTACAAAATTTTAAATTCCTTGTTTAAAACTTCTCTGCTGATTAATGGTCGTTTAACACCCGCCTGGGTGTGGATCACCTCCTTTGTTGTCACTGGAGAACTAGCAATGGACGACTCCCAAATTTACAACATATTTCAACAATAACATACAGCAAAATCTCATAACTTTATATACACTAATGATATACATAATTTGACAGAACAATGGGTTTCAGCAGACCATGACCTTTCCTATGATATCTTGCATGGCATGCTTTGTATGAAATATCACCACCATCTATGAAGGATGAATAAGGGGGGTTACAGGGTGCTACTCTGAGTTATGGTGTGTCACATCAGTGCTGTCAGATGAAAACTGCCAGATTTATGCAATGCAATTTGTGAGATCTCTGTAGAACTTCATAGACATTTTGCCAAGGATTTCAGATTCTGCCTGTTTCAGATTTATGAGCTGTGGCCAGATGCTGGGGAGTATGCAAATGTTCATTCCCTTTATTAATCACCAAGCAGATTTTTAAAACTGGCGAATGACCAAAAAAGCTGTAAAAACTAAGAATCTCCTCCCATTTTTAACAGTTCAATTACAAAAACATTGCTTACCCAATTGTGACTATTTTGCCAGATCTGAGCCTGATTTGATTTAAAACAGCAGTTAAAAATCCCTGGAAAAGATATAGGCTTTAAAATGTAAATCCCAAAGACCTTTAGCAAGACTGGCACTGCCGGATGCCAGTATAATGATAGCCTTATGTTTGCATATGGGCTCTAGATGCTTTAGACTTGTAAAAGTCAGTTCGAGCATAAACTGATAATAAGGAAGAGGTTTTGTTATTTCCTGAGAAAGGTACTGTACAAAGGTGGGGATATGAGGCTGAATTCATCCTTAATGTAACTCCACTGAAATCAATGGCATTATATCCAGGATTTATTTGGTTCCCTGAGTTTGTTGCCAGCAGCCCTTAAGCAAATATGTACCATAAATTATTAGAAATAGGCACTTTGTGAAGTGCTGTGTTTAAAAATGACACATAAAGCTGGAATTTTCATCTACAGGATGGAAAAATATTCCAATATATCTGATTATATAAATCTTAGTCTCCCTTTAGGGGTTTATCGTCATTCTCACTAATGCTGGGTTGAGCAGGCCAAGGTTTACTTTTCCTCAGATCTTCCTTCCATTTTATCCAAGCCCCCAGAGTTCAAAAGGAGCAGGGTCTAGCCTTGGGCCCTGAAAACCTCAGCGCTCCAGGCCCTGCCTGATGTGGTAGAAGTGGAAACTTGAAGGAGGATCTCACCTAGGGTTGCCATCCCTGAGGTACAAAAAAAAGGGACATCTGGGATGATCCTGAGGCCATAAAACTGGACCGCGCACGCCATGTAGTGAGCACCCTGAAGATTTCCCAGGACAGCTATCTCAAAAAAGGGATGATCCTGGGAAAACATGAATAGGTAGCGACCCTAATCATATCTTTCTTGAAAACAAATCATACTAGTAAAAAGTTTACAACTCTTTTCTTGGCAAAAATAGCACTACAACTGTAAACCAGTATTAACACATCACTAAGGTTCAAAGGAACAAAGAGCTGGGATCCACTTCTGAAGCAGGCGGCTTGGGAGAAACTAAAAATACACATGTACACACCCTGCACACACAGACTTCGTCAGCTTAGTGTGTCTCCCAAAGAACCCTGGGCCTTGGTCAAACCCTCTCCAGTCCTAGAGCCAGTGCTCTGCATGGTGGTGTGATCATGGTGCGGGCATTAGTTGGTGAGGAGAGGTAAAAATTTGCTTTGAAGGGTTATCCAAAAATGCTAAGGTTGGGCCGTGTGTGTCATATAAAAGGTTCTGGTCTGGCCCCATCTCTAATCATCATCAGTTCTGCTAAGGGCTAGATTGTGATTTGAACAAACTCACCCAGCCAAGGGAGTAAAACTGCCATTATAGTCCAGCTTGGTTTCCCTGCACCTTATATGGGCATGAACAGGCCTGTACATTCACCTTACCTCCTCACTGGAGCAGGCAGCAGGAAGCGTGGGGGTGGGCTGAACCTTGGTTCCACCCTCCTCCCCCACTCAGTGGCCAGTGCACAGAGTCAGTGTAGCAGGGTGGGGTACTACAGTACATGCTGCTACTGGCCAACGGTAAATCACTATCCTCCCACCCATCCCCCCAGGGTCAAGGAAGGAGCAGGAATGGAATTTGATCTCTGGTTTACGATGCCTTTGTTGGGTGGTGCGATTTATGCACAATCCCTCACTCTGGGTTGTGCCTAAAGTCAGGAATCTAGTCTGAAGTTATTTGCGTTTAAAATATGGTTTACTCCTCCCAGCTCAGCTCTTGTTATTTCATTCTGTGATGAAGTCATAGTCATAGTACTTTGTGATAGCGAAACATTTGCATGGAAACAAACTGGGATATAACTTCAGTGCAAGGCCAAGGAGGAGTAGCCAGGCTGTGAGGATCATAGAAATGGAGGTTTAGAATTTAGGGACCCCAAGCTGTCATCTAGATCATGCCCTCACTTTGAAGCAGGATGAAAGCCTTTATTTAAACATGGGTGCTCCCAATACTAAGGGCAACTCAGACAAATACAAGGATATTTATTTCCCTGTTCTTTTTATCCAGATTTGTACTAGTACACAAGTCCTCCTATTAAACACTTTTTACAAAAGTGTCTGGGACAAATTTAGGTGCTTAAATTTAGGCACCTGAGTTGACTTATCCATGGACTTAGATCTTTCACTTTAGGCAGCTAAGGGCCTGATCTTGCAAACACTGAAATACATGAGTGATTGTAGTCTTTTGCATAATGTCATTGCGTCAGCTATCAGGCTGTGTTTCAGTTCAACAGGACTGTTTGTGTAAGTAAATGTAGGTAGATTTTAAAAGGCTGCTGGTTATATTTTTAAACTAGAGAAAGGGTATTGCTGTTAGAAGAAAATGGGTATTAACATATGCAGCTGGAAGCTGAGTTGCTCTATGATTTGACCACACTGGGCCACTCAGAGTTTCCACAGGGCGGAGGTGAAGGCAGTGGTTTCTCTGAGGGGATTAGCAGAGTAGACTCAAGCATCTGGCCCAGATAGCAGTCTACGTTGTGTTTCCTTTCTTTAAACTTAAACTTGTGAAAGATCTAAAACCAAATTGAAAGGCTCCTTTCTAGCAGGACAGTGCTTGTTCCTGTGGGAAGAAGAGACCAACAGCACTTGCAGCATGAACAAAGAATCATTTGGTTTGGAACTTTTCACCTCTGCTATGTCATTTAATTCACTGCCTGGATAGGATCACCACTGATTTTGTTTTGCCTAAGGGGGAAGGTCCCAGAGCCCAGGCTCCAGCCCGAGCCTGAACATCTACACTGCAGTTTGCAACCCCAGCCCATCAGCTGGCCTAGGCCAGCCACAGGTGTTTAATTGATGTGTAGACATATCCAGAGCTATGTGTCTAGTCTAGCTTTGAATATCTCCAGTCATGGTAATGTCAAAGCCTCTTTCACAACGTGTGGGATCTCAGGAAAACTGGGAGCAAAAGAAAATTCTAAGGGGCCATTTTGGAGTGGACAGTTCTCTTTTGGGACTGGAGTTCTGCTTAAGGTGTTCTCACTGAAGAGATTTATCAAATTCTTGAATGGTCCAGCTACTTCTGCTCTACCCACCTAGTCTATTTAGGGGGAAGGTTTCTTAAGCCTATCAACATGATGAAATTAATGAAACCCTTGGTTCAGAAACTGTTGCAAGACTCTGTTTCCTTCTCTCAGGCCCTCCTAGCCCCTTTCCAAGCTTTGAGGATTTTTCATCTCTATTCCCCTCACCTTTTGTTGTGGTGACCATCTTGGCCAAGCAAGCCAGGACGTTGCTCCAACTGGATCATATTAACACTACTCTTGAACTGGCCAGAAAGTTCACTGCTGTACAATGTTCACTCCCCTCAGGCAACCCCTATCGGGCTAAGAACTGAACCCAGAATTCCTCTGTGATAGTGAATTCTACTAACCCACAGGGCAGGTCTGGGAGAGTGTATTTAAACAAAATAGAAACTGTTGCAGGGAATATTGTTTGCAGAATTTCACAGCAGCTATCCCTACACAGCTTTGCCAAGTCAGTTCTCTACAAATTGCAGCCCAGCTTTCATTCAGCTCCAGAATGGAACTTTCTAATTGTGCTAGGATAGTTGGGGATGAGGACAGATGTAGGAGTAAGCTAAAACCATCACACATTTTTCTCCATGTGATTCAACATTCCCTTGATGAAAAGCTACCATAGTGATGAATATAGAATGAGCAGCAGGATAGAAGAGAATAGCTAAGAAGTAAATACTGCTTGCCTTATCACATGCCTTGTCCCATTGGAAATTAATTTGGCACAGATCTTAAGATGGCATGTACTCAAAACAATCAGCAGCAGCAAGATCAGTGTCTTTTGGGGAGTGAAAGTTTTACTTTTTGGATTTAAGATTGAGAGCCAAATAGATTATGAGGAAATACGTAGATGAATGAGCATTAAACAAATTAGTTACATCTTGTAAATTGGGATCAATTTATGCATGTTCTTGCAAACTATTGGAAAGCAGTACACGGTGAAAAGGTAAATACAAAAAAATTAAACATTTGAAAGGAAAAGTAAATACAACAGGTAGGTAAGAATATAGGACTAAATCTTGCTTGTCTGACTTAAGTGAGTAGTCCTTGTGACTTAAATGCAGCCCATAGTGTAAAACTGTGGAACAAATAGTGCTCAGAAATGAAACTATACACCCCTCACTTAGTTTCTTCCCCTTTCCGCATGAAAGGATCTAAAATTAAACGAGCAAATGCAAGCTCCTTCCCAGAAAATCAGTGACCAGGCACCTTCAAGAATTAATTACTGTTGTTTTTCTGACACATTGCTACACGGGAATCTTTAGATCTCTTAGATCCGTCTCTCAGTGGGGCAGAAATATTATGGTATAGAAATAGTTACTTTCAGCTTACGACAAACAAAAGATAGAATCTGTCACTTAGCACAAATCATTGCTCTTTCTGTTTTGTTTGTTTTTTAAATTATTGGAGTGATATAGCATTTACTTCCCCAGAAATGTTGGGAAATTTCTTTTTAAAGCAATGATCTTACATCTGGAGGTTGATTTATAACTGGGCCTGTGAGAACTCCCCACCTCCAGGGAAGCAGCCATCTTACTGTATGTCCTTCTCTGCCACTGCTGACCTTTATCCAGCTATGTTAGACACATTTCCTTCCTATTCCAAAGGATACAATCAGCTGTATGAAGAACAATACATGCTTAGACGACATGGAAGACATCTTAAAAGAACCCAAGACTCTTAGCTGTAAAGCTACAAGGACTGTGTTTATGCTAAATAAGCACAAACATATGCCTTAACTGTAAGCTCCTTGGAGCAGGGACAGAGACCTTATTCTCTCTGTGAGATTTGGTCCTGGGTCACTACTATCTTGCCCCTACAGAACAAATCCTTAACCTCAACCCAGCATCTCCTTCACTTTCACTTGGGAAGGGATATAATTATTTTTATTTGCCATATATTATTCAGTCATTAGCTATCTCTCTGGGTTGTAGAGATTTACATTAGCTATCTCTCTGGGTTGTAGAGAGTGTGGTCCTGATAAACAAGGGAGACAAAGCTGGAACTCAAACTGCATGGAAACCTTTGTGTTTTTAGTTTATACATCTCTACCTCGATATAACGCGACCCGATATAACACGAATTCAGCTATAACACAGTAAAGCAGTGCTCCGTTGGCGGTGCTGCGCACTCCGGTGGATCAAAGCAAGTTCAATATAACACAGTTTCACCTATAACACGGTAAGATTTTTTGGCTCCCGAGGACAGCGTTATATCGAGTGTGACAGACCCAGACCAGTGGGGTACAGGAGTCTGGTAGAGGGCAAATATACTGGTCACTGGATGAGTAGTTTTCTGTTCCCTGAGTGACCAGAGCAGGGGATGCACTAGAGTAATCAGGAACCTGCTAGAACCAGTTAAGGCAGGCAGGCTAATTAGGACACCTGGAGCCAATTAAGAAGAAGCTGCTAGAATTAATTAAGGCAGGCTAATCAGGGCACCTGGGTTTTAAAAGGAGCTCACTTCAGTTTGTGGTGTGAGTGTGAGGAGCTGGGAGCAAGAGGTGCAAGGAGCTGAGAGTGAGAGGGTGTACTGCTGGAGGACTGAGGAGCACAAGCGTTATCAGACACCAGGAGGAAGGTCCTGTGGTGAGAATAAGGAAGGTGTTTGGAGGAGGCCATGGGGAAGTAGCCCAGGGAGTTGTAGCTGTCATGCAGCTGTTACAGGAGGCACTATAGACAGCTGCAGTCCACAGGGCCCTGGGCTGTGGAGTAGAGGGTGGGCCCGGGTTCCCAATTGACCTGGACTGTGAGTTCTTCCAGAGGGGAAGGTCTCTGGGCTGTTCCCCAACCCACATGGTGAATCTCTGAGGCAAGAAAATCCACCAATAAGCGCAGGACCCACCAAGATAGAGGAAGAACTTTGTAACACGACGTAGAGGTGTATTTGCTTTCTGTATATCATGACAAGTGATACTGAATATAGGAATGGAAGGCCCCACAGCCATTGTCATAGAAATCAAGACGGGGGACATTTCCTCTTACTCCTCGTGTTATCTTGTCTTGATGTCTCTCTATAAATATGATCTTTTGAAGAAAATTTTTGCTGACTTAATTTGTGTTTATTTCTGTGGACACCGTTCACCAGCTTCATATACTGGAAAGCATTATGTTCAACTATGGCGCTATAGACAAATGTTTAATAATACAGGGATCATTTCATTCACAGCCAAAATGCAACTATCTGTGGGGTAGAGTGAGGTAGGTCTTTAAGAGAACACAACAACACTATCCAAAATAATGGGACTAGAAATAAACAAGAATTGTGAATTCAATTGAAGCTGCAGAAAGAATTTCAGGTGGGGAAAAAAGTTATTGCCTAAATTGGAATTTTGTTAGGATGCTCTTACTCTTGCAAGAAGTGTCCTAGGGTTTCTCACACATGGTCAGGATGTTAGTTTATAGATAGTAGGTAAAATTTTCAAAGACTCTTCTTCAAAAGTGGCTAAGGCATTTAGGAGCTAAGGCATTTTCAAAAAAGGGACAAAGGCTTCTAAGTCACTTAAGTGTCTGTGAAAGTTTTACCCACTGGCTCTACACCAGGGGTAGTCAATTATTTTTTGTGAAGGTCCACATTTCTTGGTGAAGGTAGAGTCAAGGTCCAGACTCCACAGAAAACAAAAACCAACAATAGTGAAAAATAGTAAATAAAGGTTTTGGGGGCCCTACAAAAGCATCTGGTGGTCCAGATTTGGCCCGCGGTCCATCTATTGACTACTCCTGTTCTACACACGTAACACTGCCTAGTATGGTACTGGGAGCTTAGTTTCACTACTGACTCAGAGGGAAAAGTGCCACCTATTGAATCACCAACAATAATTACTACAGCTTCCTGGATCTCCCATCTAGGTATGGACCAATGGCTCTCACATTTCTTGTGAGATCTGTAGAGAGCATAGCCCAAGATGACATAACTAAAAACACTTTTTAAAAGTCCCCTCTTCCCTTCACGCTTATTGCTTCAAAAGAGCAAGAAATGTTTCCCCATTACCACAGCAACAGCCTGCAACTAGAAATCATTTCCTCACTACAAAGAATTAAACCACTATCATTTAAAGTGCAGTGGAACTCTACACAGGGAAAAAAATAGTACTCCAAAACAGAGAAGGCTTTAGAGTGTTAGGGGAAATGTTACATTTCAACCCTCAGTGAACAAATGTGACCCTTTCCTAATGAGGAATTTCCCTGGTTTCCTCAAGGACATCTGAGCCCTCTTTCATAGAAACAGCAGCTGCCAGCAAGGCAAACTGAAACCGAGTACCTCAGCATAACATAACAGGAAAAAACCACATATGTGCACACACCCTTTCCAAATGTAATCTGACAAACTCAATCACGTATTTGTAACTGGAAAATAACCCTAATAACTACAACATATACAAGCAAACTACATAACCCTCACTAGTCTTTCACACTACCACTAGTTCTTAGAAAACACAGCAACGTGGATAAGACACGACGAGGTGGCACTCCCAGTGTGGTGATGTGGCAAATAGGGCTAAGGTGATCCTTGGCTGCATGAGCAGGGAGGTGATTTTCTCTCTGTATACGGCATTGGGGAGACCGCTACCAAAATGCTGCATACAGTTCTGGTGTCCACGTTTTAAAAAGGAGGGTGAAAAACTGGAGATGGTGCAAAAAAGAGCCACAAAAATGATGTACAGCTGGAGAAAATGTCTTCCCTGGAGAGCCTTAAAGAACTCAATCTATTTAGCGTATCAAAAAGACTGAGAGGTGACAATTACAGTGTGTGAGTAACTTAAAGGGGAGAAAATACTGAGTACTAAAGGGCTCTTTAATCTAGCGGAAAGAGGCATAACAAGAACCAATGGCTAGAAGCTGAAGCCAGTCAAGTTCAAATTAGGCACACGTATTTAACACCGAGGATGATTAATTACTGGATCACACTATCAAGGAAAGTGGTGGATTCTCCATCTCTTGATGTCTTGATATCAAGACTGGATGTCTCTCTGGAAGTTATGGTTTAGCCAGGGAAGTTATTGAGCTCAATACAGGGGTAACTAGTTGAATTTTAATGACCTGTGATATGCAGGACAGACGAGATGATGGTCCTTTCTGGTCTTAAACGTTAAGAATTAAACTCTCTGGATGGATACAAGGGCTCATTTTTAGCTTTGACATCAGTACAGCTTTAAGTGCTGCAGGCACAGTTTTGCACCTGCAGATAACTGTGTTACACAGAATTGCAGGTGCGAATAACAGCTAGACATCTAGCTGTGAAGGAGCTCTTCCAAAATGCCTGAGGAATTTAGGAGCAGAATTCCAATCGATTTAGATGCTTTTGCAAATCCCCCTTTATTTGGTTTGTGCACACAAACAGGTCTAATTGCTTGTGTCTGTACCCACAATTCACTACAGCTGCAAGGATTTTTGGTAATTAGCTATGGCCACAATTGTTTGGGCCTGCGAAAAACACCCCACCGAACCAGGCCATCACAGAAAATCAGTCCCCCAAAGTCAATGCTTGTAATAAATAAAAGCCCCAAGAATACTTTACACTTACATATCAGCCTTGCACCAAGGGCCATATGCCGCAAGTGCTCTGAAATACCCAGGCACTATGTTTTAGTGGGGAAATAATGAACTACTTTAAATCTAATAATAAACTAAAAATAACACTTTTCAATATATTTCCAGGATCAAAGCTGGGTACGTAGGTTGCAGAAGTGAACAGATCCCACCAATCTAGAGATAACAGACACTGTCGCTGAGAAAGAAATTGGGGAGAGAGAAAAAACCACATGCCCATGCAAGAATATCTAGGACCCTGTGGCTTTGTAAAGGGCCTTAAATGGGTGTGTAATTTGTGCTAACTTTAAGGCTGCTTTACACTGGCTAAGTGATGTAACGTGGCCTTAGTGTAAATGAGAATCAGGCCCTAAAATTGTTCAAAGCATTACATTTCCTTAAAGAAACAAGCCTGGCCCTGTCCTGAAGAGGAGGAGGGGAGGGATGCTTTCCCTCTCTTTTCCTCTGACTCCTCAAGGGGCTGGAGCAGCCACTTCTTTGTTTACAGGGCAAAGCAAGCGGAGGAGGGAGGGAGAGCCTTTGAAAGCAGCAGCTCTTGATGCCTTTGCAGAGGAGCAGGAGATGAACAAGAGGATGGATGGCAGGAAAGAAAGAGAGATTCAAACCAGGAACATTCAGAGATTCTGCTGGGCGCTGGGCCATTTAAAGACACTGCCAAGGTTTAGAGGCCACACATTAGACCTACCTTAAATAGGTTCCAAGAATGCATTGAAATGTTTCTAGTTACCCCCCTTTCCCCCCACCCCGGGCCTCCGCATTCCTCTGGGAGGCCTGACACTTCCTCCCACGTTTGCTCTGGTTTAACCCGCTGAGCCACTACAGCAGAGGCTGCTTAGGACTATTCTTTATACAGTTGGGGATTTTAGCCACCAGTGTAGCTGCACCAGTGCAAACTCTCCAGAGTTGATGCAGTTGTGCAACTGTGACCAGCTACACAAGGAGAGCTTTCAGCAATAGCTAAAATCCTCACTGCAGACAGGGCTTAGGTTTCCATCAGCTGCCTATCTGAATGCTTCCATCTGGGGAACGGGGCTTTGGCCGGCAAACCCCACAGGTCCTTGGGGATGCACCAGAGGCACAGACGCTTCACCCCTGCCTTGGCTTTGGGGCTCTCTACTCACCTTCAGCTGCCCTGGAAATCCCCTTTTAAGAGGTGGGGCTGGCACCACAGCTTGCAAGGGACACACGACAGGTAATACAGCCTATAGTCAGCCTTCCATGACAGTAGGGCAGTGCCGTGGAGGGGGCTGACCCCCCTTCCTGAGGAGAGAGGACAAATCTGCACATAGCACTTGTGGGGATTATTATTTCCCCTCCCCCCACAAACTGCGGACAGAAATGGGTCCTACCAAATGCGGCTTTGTCTTTTCCCTCGTTTTTGTAGTAAAGTTCACTGAGTGTAACTTAGAGAGAGAAAAAATGTTCCACCAAAGTCCAGCTAAAACCATCACAGCTGGAGAGACATCCCTGCTTTGGAATACAAATCATACAGCACAATGAAAAGCTTCACTCATACACAGTCTGGTAAAGGTTTGTTTGTTTTTTTTTAATTACCTCGCCCTTTATAGTTATAACGCACCACAACAGTGGCTCTCTGGCTCACACAGTGCTATGTAAATAAATCTCACAGCAGCATTCAAGTATTATGTATCAGAGGGGTAGCCGTGTTAGTCTGGATCTGTAAAAAGCAACAAAGAGTCCTGTGGCACCTTATAGACTAACAGATGTATTGGAGCATAAGCTTTCGTGGGTGAATACCCACTTCATCAGATGCATGTGGTGGAAATTTCCAGAGGCAGGTATAAATATGCAGGCAAGAATCAGTCTAGAGATAACGAGGTTAGTTCAATCAGGGAGGATGAGGCCCTCTTCTAGCAGTTGAGATGTGAACACCAAGGGAGGAGAAACTGCTTTTGTAGTTGGCTAGCCATTCACAGTCTTTGTTTAATCCTGAGCTGATGGTGTCAAATTTGCAAATGAATTGAAGCTCAGCAGTTTCTCTTTGAAGTCTGGTCCTGAAGTTTTTTTGCTGTAGGATGGCTACCTTTAAATCTGCTATTGTGTTTCCAGGGAGGTTGAAGTGTTCTACAGGTTTTTGTATATTGCCATTCCTAATATCTGGCTTGTGTCCATTTATCCTTTTACGTAGGGAATGTCCAGTTTGGCCGATGTACATAGCAGAGGGGCATTGCTGGCACATGATGGCATATATAACATTGGTGGACGTGCAGGTGAATGAACCAGTGATGTTGTAGCTGATCTGGTTAGGTCCTGTGATGGGGTCGCTGGTGTAGCTATGTGGGCAGAGTTGGCATCGAGGTTTGTTGCATGGATTGGTTCCTGAGTTAGAGTTACTATGGTGCAGTGTGTGGTTGCTGGTGAGAATATGCTTAAGGTTGGCAGGTTGTCTGTGGGCGAGGACTGGCCTGCCTCCCAAGGTCTGTGAAAGCGAGGGATCATTGTCCAAGATGGGTTGTAGATCACTGATGATGTGTTGGAGAGGTTTAAGCTGAGGACTGTAGGAGATGGCCAGTGGAGTTCTGTTCAGGACTGGCTCCAGGGTTTTTGCTGCCCCAAGCGGCAAAAAAAAAAAAAAAAAAAAAAAAAAAAAAAAAAGCCGCAATCGCAATTGCGATCGGCAGCACTCCAGCGGCAGCTCCACCGCGCCGCTTTCTTCTTCGGCAGGAATTTGGGGACCCGAGAGGGATCCACCGCCGAATTGCCACCGAACAGCCCGACATGCCGCCCCTTCCCCTTGGCCGCCCCAAGAACCTGCTTGCTGGGCTGGTGCCTGGATCCGGCCCTGGTTCTGTTGGTTTCTTTCTTGGGCTTGTCTTGCAGCAGGAGGCTTCTGGGTACACATCTGGCTCTGTTGATTTGTTTCCATATTTCCTCGTGCGGGTATCGTAGTTTTGAGAATGCTTGGTGAAGATCTTGTAGGTATATCAAGTATCATGTATCCCTATTACAGAGAGGTAAAATGAGGCACAGATTAGGTAAGTGGCTTGCCTCAGGCCCCACAGCAAATCAGTGGGGGAGACAGGGCAAGGGAACAATCTCAGGGATCCCAGCCACTAGATCACACAGCTGCTTAATTGTGATATGAGGCAAATTGTGTTCAGTAAACTGTAGAGCCTGGTGCTGTGTGCTTCCCTGTGGGAGGCCGGGTGATAAGTGCCAAGCAAGAAGCTTCTCTGGCTTTCCTGCCTTTCCTCAACAGACACATTGTTTGAGTTTCTCTTTCTGGTCTATGTACATACCATCTGTGGCATTTGGCGTGGTTCTGATCTCACATCCATGTAAATCTAAACTCTTGCTCTCGGTTACTCCAGATGTCCACGAGTGTAACTCAGTTGGTGACAGTTGCATTTTTCTTGATTTACACCAACCTGAATGAATAGTGAATCAGGCTCAATATTTTCTCTTTTCTGTTAAAACGATCCTGTTTTTCAGGAGAATAAATCTGGAAAATTTGCCAACTCCCCTCCCCCCCTTTGCATTAATAAATACAGTGTTGTGATCTGCTTAAACTCTGTACATGGCTCTTCGTATTCCTAGTTTGAAAGAACCCTGTAGGTCATGTGACATCCTGTCATTAATCAATGGACTAATTCAACATAGTGGACATGACAGATGTGGCTAACACATCCACCCGTCCTTTCACTGTATGTTCTAGAAGGTTCTTGCTGACCAACAGATGTTTTTTAAATGCTCTTTCACGTGGGAAAGTTGCAAAGCAAACATTTTGATTGCACCCTTGATATTTTATATGACCACATGGATCTCCAGGGATGACACATACTCAAGAAAAATATTTCTAAAAAGCTTTCTAACTTTTGACAATACTTGTTGGCTGGTCAACACCAGGAATATAACTACAGTTTCTGAAAAGTACATCTTGCAGCAATCAGTAAGATTCTCTAACGCTGCTGCTGGATATTTTAAGCTAATCACCTTTTTTTTTGTCACAGAAAATTTAATTTCCTGTTGAAGGCCTATTCTTTTAGCCTTACCCTCAAAACAAACCCAGAATGCCCAATGCCAGTAATGTGTCATATTGCTTTATTACGTTGCTCTCTTTTCTGGCCTCATTATTTGTGCCGTGTGTTTATAGTTGCAGATTCCGGCACTGTATTGTTTATAGTTGTCATGATTATACAACATGTAACTTTGGGTACTGTTGGCATGAAGCATAATTAGCAGAGATCAGCTGCAATTGCAGGGTCTGATTCCCCATTGCTCTGAACCTCGTGCAGTCATTTACATCAGTGAAAAGTAGGTGTAGAACTCTACTAATACTAACTCAGAATGGAATCATTTTACACCCATTTTGGTCTGGTGTAAATGAGTACACCAGATACAGCGAAATGGAGATTCAGGTCCTTAGATCTGGATTTGACCATCCTCCTGCACCAAAGCACAGGGGTGTTTGGATCCAGTGGCTTGGTTGGAGTCTATTTTTAATAATTAATAGCATGCAAAGCCTGATTTTGAGTAAATGTGTAGATGCACAATTTAGCACGTGCCCTTGCTTTGGATACACACTATTAGATGCATGCATGCAAATGGAAGATTTGCACATGGCAAAGTGTCCAACTCACCGTGTGTGCAAAACAGGGACTTGCACACACACATCTAGTAGTGCATGCACAATAGAGGTAGGCGTTTGGATGTATGTAAATGTACTGTCAAGTGTACTGAAGAGTAGGCCTTTAAAGTAAAAAAATCCTGTAGAATTCTTTGCACCAAGAAAGGCTGAGAATGAGTTTGGGTGATCACAGCTGGAAAGAACATACTGATTAAATTGATTACAGCTAAGCGTTTTCCATTCATGTGCTGTTGTGATGAGTGAGAGATCAAGCTGCCTACAATGGCCTGCAGATCAGTAGAACATGCAAAGGAGTCTCATGGCTGCCCATTACTACAGGCTACTTTTGATGAGGTCATTATGAACGTCTCTATGGCAGATTTAGGCTATATTCAATTTAAAACAAATACAAAAATCCAAGAGATTTTCAAAAACTTCAGCTTTTCACTCCATCCAGTACTTAATTGCCAATGCTAAGGATGTGGAAGAACAATTCTGTCAGCGACTTGCTGTGTCTTTTTCCACAAGTCACTTATGCCCACACTGTCAAAAGCATCCACTAAATGGTGCTGAATTTGAGATATCCAAGGTCAGATTTTCAGAATCCCTGAAGAAACTTAATTCCAGAGGGAGTGAATGGGTCCTCTGGGTGCTGGGTATCCAAAATTGAGGCACCAAAAATCAGTAGACACTAGAAAATATTGGCCTCAATTTCTCTGCGTCTTAGATTCCACATCTGTAAAATGTTAGCTCACCTCAGAGGAGAATTGCAAGATAAAATTTTTGCATTCCTTTGGGACTCCTTGGACAGAGAGGCTAGTGAAGTGCTGTGTTATACAATACTAGAAAGTCACTTTCCAAAACATTCTAAAAGGAAAAACATCACCATGAAGGTCAGAGGATGAGTCCAATTCTCTCTCTCACACTTGACACACACAGGCAAAATTCTCTTCTCTGGTCTGCACTGTGGATCATAACTGATATTCTGCTCTCCTTACACATGTGTAATTCCAGTTCTGCTCTCATTGCTGTACACAGCAGAACATGTATTTTGAATTCCTCTGCATTTGGTGGATCAACTGGGATCAGGGGCTGGTCCCCATGTTTCTTCTGAGGGTGCCTGCCAAACCCGGCTGCCTGACCAAAAAATGTGGTGGTAGGTCCATGGTTATTCCTGTGAAGAGGGATGATCAGACCCTGAGCTAACAAAGGGTCGATGAGCTAATGGGAGGGTGCATCTGCCTTCTCTGGGTTCTCATTTTGTTTCAATACTACCATTGGCCAACACTTCTGCTACAGTACAGACCTTTGATATAAAATTAGGTATGGCCATTAGTTGGAGACACCAAAGAGAGCGGGAGAAAAAGCATCTATCCTGAAAATCTGTGCATAAAACTCAAAATAGGTAAAAATAAAATGAAGGGTGTTGACTCTCTTCTATAGGTTACCTAAAATAGACATATAAAATGATGTGATTTTTTCCAGTCTCTAACCAACCAGAAACAGCCCTAGTGTAAGATACAATGAAGCTTTCACTAAAGCACTATACATTGCAAATCTCTCTAGGAATGAACAATTGGCAAAGTGCTACTTAACATTCTTTCCAGTTCATGTTGATTGCAGAAGGTTTAGAGAAAGACCATGGCCTTCTGGGAGGCTTTACACTGAAAAGAGGAGACACAAAGGCTTACACTTTATGAGCTTCATTATGGGCAGAATTCCTCCTATGGGGAGGAACCCCCCTTCCCCAGTTCTTTATAAAGGCAAATAAAAAATGGTGTTAGCCAGGTGTTTTGGTTCTGAGGCATTGTTTAAAAAGCTAATAAACAAGAGTTAACTGCATTTGCTTTTCAATCAGATTTCCTTTTTGGAGTCAGCTGAGGGGCCTGGAAAAATAAGCGCTTTCTCAAGAGTGTTCTAGCATAGATTTTTGTATGAAGTATGTCTGAGACATGTTTATAGAATGGTGTTAGCGCACGACCTAGGCTGTAACAGCATTCTCTAACATGGTTTTAAAACCATGTTGCCTCATCCACATGTTAAAACCAAGTATTCGAATTCCTTGATCATGCTAGCCAGACAGCCATGTTTAGTAAGTATGCTTAAACATTATTTAATTTATCTATGGGTTTTATACAGCCGCCCATAACTGCAGTATCTGAGCACCTTCCAGGTGAAATCAACAGCAAAGGCCCTGGTGGACTTAATGGAATCTCTGACACTTCTCCCTTTTTGGGGTAAAAACTCAACTTGGGGTAGAGGTTGGGGGGGCATATTGGGGATTTTAGGTATAAGGAGGTGTCAATGTTTAACTTTTTTTAAACTCAAAAGTTAACTTTAGAAACATAGGAACTGCCCGATGGGATCAGACCATGGTCCATCTTGACCTGTATCAGCTGACAGTGACCAGCTGCAGATACTTCAGAGGAAGGTGCAAGAAACATTGTTACGGATAATTTACCCATAGGGGAAATTTCTTCCTACCCCCTCGGTTAGAAGTTGTCTTATAACTTTTCTCATCAGGGATTAGGTGTAGGTATACTTAGTCCTGCCTAACTGCAGGTGAATGGACTAGATGACTTCTTGAGGACCCTTCCAGCCCTACATTTCTGATTGTATTACTTTCAAACTTTTGTTTTCAATCCTTAGTAAAGTAACTCTTTATCCATATAAATGTCCAGAATTTTTTAATTCCACTGAATTCTTGACCTCAGTGATATTTTGGGGGCAATGAGTTCCACTGTCTAATTTTACATTGATAAAAACATTGCATAAAACAGTTTTAAAATTTGCTGTCTTCTAATGTCACTGCATGTCCACTTGTTCTTGTACGGGTTTCTCATTAAGCATAGGATACTGAAAATTTTCCTTGCAGTGTCACTTTTCTATTTGATTGTTATGGACTGTACTGGGTGTCTCTCTCACTGGGTACAGCTAGTCTCCCAATGACCAATCTTTCTCTTGTTCATCACTTGCATGGAATAATTATAGGGATACCATATCCATTTAAGTATGTATGACTAGCATAATACCATTCACATGATCCACCACTGAGAAGAATAGATTTCAAAATCTCATACTATTTAAGATTGTAAGCTTTGGGGCAGGGACTGCCTGTTTTGTACAGAGCCTAAACCAATGGGGCTCAGTTGGGGTATCTATTTGCTACTGTAAAACAAATCATTTCTAAAGAAATGTAGAAGATGTGGATTAGGGAAGGCTAATAAATAAATAAATACCCACATAGAGTTACTTTAGACAAGTAAGATGCCACTTGTTGTCAATATCAGTCCAGTCTAGGCATATTAATATAGAAACAAACTTGTGATACACAACTGTCATAAGACAAATAAAATGTTGGTGGTTAGAAGCATGTTAACTTTATGAAAAGTTTCAACAGCTATCATAGGCTAAACCCAAAACACCTCAGTTGATAGCCGTACAGCTTTCAAATACACACTCAATATGGGATTAGGCTATGTCAAGCTTTCCACATCTTCATCTCTCCCCCGCTTATTTTTGCAGAACTGTATTTTATCATCGAGACCACACTAGAAACCAAGTTGTGACTCACTGTAAACATGCAGCCGTGACTTGACGTATTTCTTGCACAATTGGCTATAATGATTCTTTTTTAAGATAGAGGAAAAAATTGTTCCTTATTATAAATGTGTATGCATTGCAACGTGAAATATACAATTCACTTCTTCATTCTGGAAGAGCAAATACACTCCTGTGCTAACAGCAATAAATACTGTTGTCTGCTGCTGAAACTGGCCATTACTGCAGTCCTCGTTAAAAGGCACACAGATTTGTTGATCTTACTGCATTTTTCTTCCTCCTAGTAAATGAGGAGGGTTTCTATTTACAGAATCATAACACCTCCCACATCCATGAAAAACTCTTCAAAACTGTTGCCTAAGGATTTTGTAAATGTTTACACAGAAAAAGCAAGACAGTGCTGTGAGTTCCAAATGATAGTTTAAAAGGCTTCTTTATTAGTCCTTATAGGGGCATCTGAGTTTTAAGAATTTATAACAACGTGTATATCAGACAGCCACTAGAATTAAACTGGTTTTAATTTTCAGCTGATGCCTAGCTTTGATTGCCTGGCTAGATACATTTCTTTATGGCTAGGATTTTTAAAGAATTACATTACAAAGAGCAGATTTTCATTGTAAATATGCCAACTGTGCCAAAGTCCCTTGGTGTTTCTCTGTTGAAAAGGACTGTTGAAAAAGAAAGCATAGATCAGTATGGTCCAGTGGGCAGGGCAAGCGGCTGGGAACTAGGAGAGTTAGTTTCTGGAATTAAAAAAATCAGAGACCCGAATCCCGTTTGCTAAGGTTGGAACTAGTGTGGGATTCTAACTGGATCTATCTGGGTTCTAGTCGCTTGGGTGACTGACTAGGTAACGAACTTGTTTATGACTACTAAACAGGATGATTTTTCTGGTTTCTTTTCAATTTAGGAGACAGACTGTCTGATGAGTTGGCTCCAGGGTTAACAGACCTTTTTAGATGGCTAGCTGATTTTTTTGGCTGGCTTCCTAGCTGCAAAGATACCCCCTGCGTGGCTGGTTTAAAAGGCCACTTGATTCACTGCCTGTAAAGAACAAAGGTCATCGTACAGTAAACCCTGTAATTTTCTTTAAGAAAACCATTCCAAATGACTGCCGTGCAGACTTGAGGATTCAAATTCCCTCTCTTCCTTTTGTTAAACAGTGTAAACATTTCCTTGTGCATATAACAGTGACGTATTGTACCAAAAAAATGGCTGCACTGGTGCATGAGAATTACTCTGTATTTTATGAAACAATCTCATTGACTTCAGATTCCCCTAGGAACACAATTGTTTATTTGCACATAATGAAATCCACCGAAAAAAACAAGAGAGTTGCCATTTGGGTTCTCATGTGAGAGCTCACCTTGAACCAAGAAAGGATGCTATGTTTGCCTGCACCAGCCCTGCATTACTAGTATCTACGTAATTCTTTTGTACAATGCGTCTGGCGTGCTCGGAGATGTGCTATCTGGTGAAAACAAATTCTATTCAGAAGAAACTTTCTGTAGTTTGTAAAATCTGAAGAAGATAAATGTAAGGTGATGGAAAGCAAGCAAAAAGGACACAGATTAAACCAGAATGTATGAAAAGTATTTTTTTATATTCTTAATTTGTCTGTCAAACATGTCTGGAGTGCACTGTCAGAGCTGTGTAAGGAAACATTTATCCTGATGGCCGTCACCAGGGGTTCTCCACTGGTTTTCTGCTTATAAAAACCAGGGCCTGCGGTAGGGGGGAGCAAGCAGGGCATTTGCCTGCGGCCCCATGCCAGAGGGCCCCCCCACAAAACTAAGTTGCTCAGGCTTTGGCTTCAGCCCCTGGTGACGAGGCTCAGGGCCCCAGGCTTCAGCCCCACGCAGTGGGACTTCAGCTTTCTGTGCTATGCCCCATTGAGTCTAACACTGGCCCTGCTTGGCGGAACCCCTGAAATCTGTTTGAGGCCCCCTACGGGGCTCTGGACCCCTGGTTGAGAACCACTGGCCTACACTACCCTACCCACAATCCAGTGCTAATTGATTCCTATAAACACTCAATTGCACCAAAAATGTGGATAAGGAATAATGCTATTTCATATTAGCAAACCCAAATGTGATCTCTATCTAGGAAGCAGAGGTGATTGGTGACATATTATGGTTCTTTGAACGTGTTGTGGAGCAAGTACTCACTACAGTAGTTTGGATCTTTAATCACATTTACCAAAAACACTGATAGAAACAAAGTCAATTTCCTAGTAAGATACATTCTAGAGATTGGCCCAGATACCCATGAACTTTAGGACACTTGAATACTGGGGCAGACATTGTAGGTTGGGCCCATCTCTAATGCCCTCTTAACTGCAGTTTCAGATATTTCTCCCAAATATCTTTTTCTTTTGCCTGATTTTCCTTACACTGTTGCCTCCTGTAGCATCCTTGCTCAGCCTGACAATGTGGTGAAGTAGCTTCCTTCACTGATCAAATAGGAAACCCCAATACCTTGGCTTTTCTTTATGTTTAAATGAAGACTGACTTGACAAGGATCAGCAGCAATACAGTTTTAGCCAATAAAGATTTTTCCTTTTTCTCCATTGTGAAATAGATTTAAATAAGCATAATTGGTATTTTTAATGGGCTTCATTTTGAAGCATTCCATCAGCCACACACAGGCTAGCAGCCTTAGACAACACATATTCCCATTATTCTTGCACTAGGAAGTTGATGAGGGCAGTTCTTGGAGACAGAAAGGCCTTTTTGATAGGACGTCCCTGGAGGTGTTTGATTCCCAGCTCACTTTGAAGAATTAGTTCATGGACTTCCTCAGCATTCCGGGCTACTTGGCGAGGCATACTGACTTTGCCACAAGCTTTGTTATTGATCTGGAAAACAGAGACATGACAGCAAGAAAGGACTGAAGTTACTAACTTGACCCAAAGGACTTCATATCTACACTCCAATCCACCCAGTTACAACTGTAGGAAACAATGATATCAAACCTTCTCTCTTTTTCTTTATTGACTAGAAAGAAAAAACAAATAACCCCCTAGGTACCATACAGAAGGAGAGTGACTCTGATTCACAGTATATGCTCATGGAAACTTGAAAGAATGGCAATGTGAAGTTCTCCTTTTTGAAGGCTTCTAGTGTCAGCAGAATATACAACAATAGATTAAATGTTTGAGAACTGCACAAACTGAACAAGGAGACAGCAAATCTAACTGTTTGGCAGATGGAAATTTTTGACAGTCTGCTTTAGACTTTTGCTTTGTCTTTTAAAGTACTTGAATGATAAACCACAGAGATTAAACCACAACATTAGTTTAAAACAAAACTTGTGACAGAGTAAATACCTCCGAAAGAGATTAATCACAAACTATTTTTAAAAAATGACATCCGTTACAAGATGAGTATCCATAAAGCTAACAGCAACTGCTAGGAACACATCCCCTAAGAAGGTAATGTTTTCATTTGTTTGGCTGATTTACAAAGCAACTTCTGTACAGGCTTCCTAACAGCATGGCAAAAATCACACACTACGGCAGAATAACATCTACCTAGAGATTTATTTAAAATGATAAAAGGCACCTCTGGGGATGCCTTTCACTCTTTCATCACTGCAGATCATTTCAGCCAATAAAATAGATAAAGGAAGGAGAGTGGACATCGCTACTGAGCTCCTCCCAATTTAAAACCAAGAGATTCATGACCACAAAAGCTGTCAGATTTGTATGTAACATTTCAATATAATTAATGAAATCAACCCCAATCCTAAATTGTATCAAGTAAGGTTTTTAGATATTTTTATTCAGTTTAACCAAATTACTCCCCTGTAGGAATGTGGAAGGCCACTGTAGGTGGTGCAGATCTTTGTCCTTTGGATCAAAAAGTAACGTTTTCCATGGAGTTTGGACAGGAGCTTGCGTGAAACCTTTTCTGGCCACTGCATTTTATCAAGGATATTAGTATACAGTACAGATACTGCAAACCAGGAGGAGGGGGAAAGGTGGGTCCCAGGTTTTGTAAAAGGAAATGATCTGTGCAATTCTTAATGACAGAAGTGGGGGATACTTACTGTAACTGGAGGTTCTTCGAAATGTGTGGTCTCTATCTGTATTCCACATGTGGGTACGCATGCGCACCATATGCCTGAGTCCAGAAATTCTTCAAAGTAGTATCCGTTGGCCCACACACATGTACGGTAAAAAAGCAACAGAGAGTCCTGTGGCACCTTTAAGACTAACAGATGTATTGGAACATAAGCTTTCGTGGGTGAATTCCCACTTCGTCGACATGCATCCGACGAAGTGGGCATTCACCCTTGAAAGCTTATGCTCCAATACATCTGTTAGTCTTAAAGGTACCACAGGACTCTTGGTTGCTTTTTACAGATCCAGACTAACATGGCTACCCCTCTGATACTTGACACATGTACAGTAGTTCTCCTTGTGCTCCTGACTGAGGATATAGGAGGTAATCTGGGTCGACACCTCTCCAGTTCCTCTTCTCACCACAAATCCAACAAGATCTAGGGTATGGAGGGCAGGTAGTCGAATACAGATAGGGACCATAAATCTCAAAGAATTTCAACGTTACAGTAACTAACCTCCACTTCTTCTTTGAGTACTGGTCCCTATGAGTATTCCACATGTGGGTGATTTGCAAGCAGTGTTCAGATTGAAGGTGGGTGTGAGGAAGCGGGTATCAAAGATGCTTGCAATACTGCTGATCATACAGCTGCATCAGCAACTGAAACATGAACTACAGAGTAGTGTGTTGTGAACATGTTGACAAAACTCCAGGTGGCCATCCTGCAGAGGTCCTGCAGCAGGATATCAGATAAGGATGCTGTGGAGGCAGTGTGTGCTTGTGTGGCGTGAGCTGTGCCACCCCAGGAGGAAGAAGTTTTGTCATCTTGTAACACTCTAAGATGTATCCTGAAACTCACTTAGAAACCCTCTGGGAGGATATGGCTTGACCACACAATCTCTATGCTATGGTGATAAACAGTCTCAGTGATTTCCTAAAGGGTTTGGTTCTTTGCAGGTAGAACACCAGGGCATGCTGAACATCCAGGGAGTGAAGTCTCTTGTCTTCAGAGGAAGCATGGGGTTTTGGAAAAAATATAGTTAAGTGTATCATTTGATTGATATGGAACTCAAACAATCTTGGGAAGAAATATGGGGTATAGATGGAGAAAAACCTTTTCTTCGTGAAACATTGTATAAGGAGGATCTGCCAAAATGGCTCTGAACTCGCTGACCCTCCTGGCCAAAGTGATAGCCATTAAGAATGCCACTTCCATGGATAGGTGAGTCATGGCATGCCGCCATAGGATGGATCTGTGAGTGTCAAGAGGACAAGGTTAAGGTCCCGTTGAGGTGTAAGTTTAAGGCCTGGTGCAAAAGAGCAGACCTTTCATAAGTCAGACTGTAGCAGGGTGAGTAAAGATGGAGCATCCTTCCACTGGAGGAGAAAGGCACTTATTGCTGGTAGGTGTACTCGCAGTGAATGAGACCTGAAGTCTTCAGGGACAGGAGATTGTCCTAGACTATCGGGATGCTTAAGGTGTCTGTAGAGTGTTGGTGGAGTTGTGCCCAGGTTGAAAAGCATCTCCATTTGGCCACATAGTAGGTTCTAGTAAAGTTCTTTCTGCTTTGGTTAAGGAACTTCTGAATGGAGAATGAGCATGAGCGTTCTATTTTCAATGCCCATCCAAACACCAGGCTGTGAGGTGGAGTGAGTCTGGATTAGGATGCTTGATTTCTACCCCCCCATCCTGTGTTAGGAGATCTGGGAATGGGGTGGATCCTGTTTGGTGGGTGGACAGACATTGTTAGAAGTTCTGTGAAAGCAGAACTGCCTGGGCCAGTAGGATGCTAGGAGAAAGATGTTGGCTCTGTCTCGACATATCTTTCCCATGATTTGTGAAAGCAGGAAAATGGGAGGAAAGGCATATCTGAGGCCGTTCGTCCAAGACAGTACAAGAGCCTCACCTGGGGAGCCACATCCCATGGCTCCCCTGGAACAATACAGCAGGGACTTTCAGTGCATGTGGGACGCAAAGAGGTCTCATAGTGGAGTACTACACTGTGTGAACATCTTTGGCCGCGGGGGGGGGCGGGGGGCGGGGGAGGAAAAGGGGCGCTCAGGCCTCTGGCTGGCCTGGGGCTCCTCTGGCCAAGGGGGCGCTCGGGACTCCTTCAGGTGGGGATGGGGGGAGGTTGGGGGCTCTGGCCATGGGGGTGAGGGGCACGTGGGACGCATGGGCGAAAGGGGCGGAGTCGATGCTAGCCACCCCGAAGGGGGGCTCCACTCACTGCCCATGTGCCTCACCTAGACAGTATAGGCACTGTTGATGTTCATCACTGATGGAGACGGAGTGAGGGCAGGAGAAACAATTCTTGAATCCTGGAACTCTGGGCATAGTCCCAGAGCTGGGGAGGGGTTGCTCAGCTGGGGAAAAGATATATTCTAGGCTAACTATAACTTTAACTACTAACTACTAAGCTAAAATATATAACTATTTACAAATATTGTCTTTCATTGCAGATTATACAACCTACTGAAGGAGGACATGATTCTGACACGGGCCATGTGGTGGTAAGAAGGAACTGGAGAGGCATCGACCCGCACTGCCTCGTATACCTTTGGTCAGGAGCACGAGGAGAACTACTTCACATGTGCGACCAAGCCAATGAACACTGCTTTGAAGAATTTCCAAACTCAGGTGCATGATGCACATACTTACCCATCTGCGACATACACATAGGGACCAGCACTCGAAGAATAAGAAGAACAACACACATTCATATCTCTATTTCAGATTTTACGGGTCATAAAAACCTGTCTACCCATGCCTACTTTGTTAAATACGTAATCAGAGAATTCACTCCCATTAACAAAATTACTAGAAACGACATACCATGGGTAGTGTAAAGATGCTCATTCTGTAACATGATAACATCCTTTTAAATAGAGAGATCCAATGATTATATTATTGTATAATGGGCTCTAAACAAAAGCTTACTGTTGTAATGATTATTGTATTGTCTCTTATTTACATGACTCAGATTTATAAACCCATTGACACTTTCTAAATAAAGACAAAGTTAAAAAGAACACAACCTAACTCCGTCTATACATTAGACCTTACTCTAACTCCTTATATGAAGCACCCCATTAGATTTCAGCCACACGCTACAACATTTTATTGTAGCTTTTATGAAAAAATATGCAAAAGCTGTTCATCAGACTATTTCTTTTTGACAGGGGCCTGCAGAAATGCTCCATTGATGAAACATTCCAAAGAGAAAGTATAATGTCAAAATTAGTAGAGTGCTGAAAAAAACACAGGGAGACTGGATGGCTCATGAGATTCCTAATAAGATATAAAGCCTTTTACCACTAGATCAACAGTTCAATCTATCCCAGGTTAGCAGTGGCTGATGAGATGGTAACATCTGATGCTGTTCACTGTCCTATGCAAAATGGGTTAACAAGTCTGTGTCATTTCCAGTGGGCAGATATCCACAGTGCAAAAACTATCACAACCCGCATACTTGGTGCCAGTCTTGGCAGAGAAGCCACAGGACTGAATGAATATGATAAATGGATTATCTTTTCACTCCCACAAGTGGTCCCTCCAGTCAGGGCAGAGAAACATGGGCAAACTTGTACTGCAGCTGCCAACGTTGTCAGACCTGACCTGCCATATCCTTGCTATTTGTGGCCGGGGCAGAGCTTACAAATTATGCCAAACTGCAGTGTGGTTTTGTGATGTCACCAAATATTTACAAAATGGTTTTCTTCACCACCTGATGTGAAAGGCTTGTGTATTAACTCTGTTATTAAAATACAATCTTCAGAAGATCCACCACCTTTAACAAGCACTCTAGTCACATTTTAATTTATATAAAAAAAAAAAAAAAAAAGTTACATAGGATTGTCAGCCATACCCTTGTCAACTACTATGATTAGTCACCTTTCTCTAGCCTTCAATGGGATAATATAGCCCATATCTGTGCCAGGTAGAAGTGTTAGGAGCAGAAAGCCAAGATGCAAATATTCTGTTTGTGCACCAAGTACATCCTGTGTTACTGAAAAATCTACTTCCATGTGACCTTCAAGAGGGGACAAAAACTGTGCTTGTGTCCTTTTTTGCTTCTTTACCATGTACAAAGAAGGAAGCTGTCCATTTCCTTTCTGCTACTTTTTTACATTAGAAAGTCTGGATGTCATCTACTTTGGAAGATTCTTCAGGGATTGAAGCCTAGTGAAACAATGATTCTGCAAAAGATTGAACTGAGCAAGAGGGAGAAGACCTTTAAGTCAGACTTCCATATATTTTTTTAACACCTATCTGACTCCAATCCATTAACACCTGCAGTAAAGTAGTACAATAAGCAGCAAAAAAAAAAAAAAAAAAAAAAAAATCATAAACGAGCTTTAAAAAAAACCCTTTGCAGGACTAGAATTCTGAACAATTCTGCAGGCATTGATATGTGAGGAACTCTACTTGTGTGTGTTTGCAGGATCAGATCCGAAGCGTCTAAAGAAATAAATCATTCTGCTTTTCCTTTCTAATTAATTGAGCTGACACACACCACAGTGGGTAGTTCCAGATATTTTTTACAATGCCAAATGGTATGATGTGATGTAATGGGGTGGGCAAAGTGCAGCTCTACCATAATGCCTGGGCCAGCAGAAATGCACACATACGGTACAGTGTATCTAAGCCTTTCTTCTGCAGGTAATCTAAGGTGTAGCAACTATTTTCTTTTGCCCGGCTCTTAAAAGGAACTGCTCTCTGTTTTCTAATTCACTTACTCCCCTTGGCTCAGAGAAGGCTTTAACATAGGAGATATTAAATCAATGTGTGCTGCTTCAGGCACACAGACTATTCCGTCTCTCTAAAAGACCTGAATTCAGGATAGGCTCAGGGCACATTTTACTGGGCCCACTCTGGGAATTTTTTACACCATCGTTCATTTTTAAATGGAATATAGAGGGTTCAATAATGCTGACCATTGACAAAAAGACTCACCATACAACATGCTGGAAAACAAAGAATAGCCTGGCATTTTGCTGGATAGCATAAACAACAGAATGAGAAAGGTAAACAAACGTTGTAATGGTCCCCTGGGCCCCCCCCTTAGGCTTCTTTTCTAAACCAAACATGGGCGGGTTTTTTTAAACTTTTCCTCATAGGTCAGATTTTCTAAACCATTTAGCATCTTTGTTGCTCTCCTTTGGACTCTCTCCAATTTGTCCACATCTTTCTTGAAGTATGGTGCCCAGAATTGGACACAGCACGCCAGCTGAGGATCTCACCAGTGCCAAATACAGCAGGACAATTACCTCCTGTGTCTTAGATACATCACTCCTCTTAATAAACCCAGAATGATATTAGCCTTTTTCACAGCTGCATCATTGTTGACTCATATTCAATTTGTGATCCACTATCACCCCCAGATCCTTTTCAGCAGTACCATCACCTAGCCAGTTATTCCCCATTTTGTAGTTGTGCATTTGATTTTTTCATACTAAATCAAGTATTTTGTACTGATCTTGAAGGCGAGGTGTGTATTTGTTTATCTTTTTGGTAATTTTCAGCGAAGTCCTTTTGGTTGTTTTTGAGTTACGGATGAATGAAAAAGCCATACTTTTGCCATTGTAAACCATTTAAATTACTTCTTTTTAAATTGTAGTCTGAAGTTTCTGCCCACTTGGCATTAGGGACTTTCCTTTGCTTGGAGAACAAAAGGAGAAACCATAAGCAACTGAAAGATTCTTCTAAGCTGGGGCGGGCAAACTTTTTGGGCTGAGGGCTGCATCAGGTTTCCAAAATTGTATGGCGGGCCGGTTAGCGGAGGCTGTGCCTCCCTAAAAAGCCAGGCGTGGCCCAACCCCACCCCCATCCAACCCCTCCTGCTTCTCGCCCCCGAAGGCCCCCCTGGGACTCCTGCCCCATCCAACCCACCTGTTCCCTGACAGCCCCCACCCCTGACTGCCCCCCCCACCCCATCCAAACCCTGCTCTCATTTCCTGACTGCCCCCCCCGGGACCCCTGCCCCCATTCAACCCCCCCTGTTCCCTGCCCTCTGACCGCCCCAAACCCTAACCACACCCCACCCCCTGACCACCACCCTGAACTCCCCTGCCCTCTATCCAACCTACCCACTCCCTGCCCCCTTACTGCGCTGCCTGGAGCACCGGTGGCTGGTGGCGCTACAGCTGCACCGCCCAGAGCGCCAGGACAGGCAGCCACGCTGCCTGGCTGGAGCCAGACATGCCACCACGCAGCATAGAGCACTGGGTCAGGCCGGGCTCTCCAGCTGCGCTGCCCCAGGAGCTCGCAGCCCCACTGCCCAGAGCATTGCACTGGCGGCGGAGCAAGCTGAGGCTGTGGGGGAGGGGCCGGGGAAACTCATGCATCCTGTACGCTGGTCACCCAAATGAGGTGAGGACTTAAGCATATTTATGACCACTCACATGCTACCACTACTCTGGCAATTTTCCTCCTTCTCCTTTTTTGAAAATAAACAAGGATTTTTAATCCATCCCCCAAATTAATACCAGTGTAAGGCTGTACAGTTAACAAGAGACATAAGTTAAGATTCCAACAGTAACATTAACTTAGCTGCACTGTAAATATATCTAGTATTTTCTCATTCTGTTGTTCAGGTTAAATGTGTAGTGGAACAAATTATTGTTCATGTTGCAAAATGTATATCATAAAATCTGAAAGATGTACCATGTGCCCAAGTTAATCTTCTTCTTAGAATTTTAACCTGTGCATTTCCTGACTTTTTTGTGAAAATAGTTGTAGAACCTTAATGTCACCTTCATAATGTTTTTCTATTTTACATACATACACCCAAATAAAATCTTTAATTACCTGATCACATACTATTTATTATACAGATCCTGTCTTCTTCAGTGCACAGGATGGACAGAAACACAAGAGAACATTTTTACTTGTAGTGAGGCGGGGGTCCTGTAGACCAAATAGTCTGTGACTACATAATTAACAGTTATTGTAATGCATGTGGACAAATGGCTCTAATTATAGTTACACAGGCACCAAAAGAGATAAGCCTGGGACTCATGGCATCCCCTCCTTCAGGCGCCTAGCTCTGCAACTGTTCCCCTAAAGGCTAAAGAGACAGTTGCTGCTGCCTTGTCGCAATCTGGAGTTAAAGCTTTGTTGGGTCTCGGAGCATGCTGAGTGCAGTCAGGAGGTTCCAGAGATTTTAGTAGCAAGTTATATTGATCATGTGCAAATGGTAACTTCCAGAGGCTTATAACTTGGACAACTCTGGATGGATTTTCATGGGGACAGCAAAAGGCATCTATCTCCTTGACCCTAGGCCTACTTCCTTACCAAATTCCAAGGTCTTGCTGCAAAGCATGAAGGTGCTATAGGTCTGCAAAGCACAACTAGAAAAAAATTGAACATTGGTAGAACTACTTATTTCCTCATTCCTGAAAACAGTTAATCATATTTTGCTGAGAACTGCCAAAAAATGTCAGCCTGAGGTAGAGACCAAACATGGAAAATTTTAGCCCAGACAAAGTTTGGCTAAGTTACAAGCAACTCAAAACAGGGTCTTACAATGGTAAGTGTTAGGTAACCTTAACGATAGGCAGAGCAGCTAGTTTTGCCTATAAATATACACTTTTGTATAGATACATCATCATCAATGGATTAATAGATTAAAAATATGTAGGGGCCCCTTAGCTGATATATTCATAATTTCTGCTTCAGACTCACTCAGCTTTGCTCTGCAGTCCCTGTCCTCAACTGTGCATAAGTCAAACCTCTTAGAGTAGTGCTATCCACAATCATACAGATATCTCTATACCTTTTTATTCTTGGTTTCTCTTGTAAGTCCACTTCACTTATTCATCTGAGCAGTCTTCCAAATTAACCAGCACAATTCTAACTTTAGCTTTCATTCTTTCTAACCTAGCATTGAGTCAATCAGCAATGTAAAACCTCAACTGTTGTCCTCAAGAACAAAATAATTCATTCACTGACCACTGCTGAAACTCAGCTTGTAAACTCTTACCAGAACAGACATCTCTATGATATCTGGTTGCTGGAGGTATTCTGGGTCCACTTTGGGCCAGGACTGATGCAGCACATCATCATCCCACTTATGATACGTACAAAGTTTATTCTGCACATGTGCCAAACCTACAACATAAAATTGATAAATTGCTGATCATACTTTAACCAGAACATTAAATCTTTTGAGTTTCACAAATATGTCAAAAGACTGCTTCATTTAAATCTTGTCTAAACCAAATACACTGGGAGGAAATAATATGGTTTAGTTTAGCATACAGCATATTATAAACAGAAAGATACACAGCATTCAGAGCTTTGAAGGGGATTTTCTTATATAATATACAGGGATTCAAATGTGACTGCTTTTCAGATTATGGTTAGAGCTCCAAAAACCTTTGCTACTTTGCCATAAGGCACAGATATAGAAGGCCAAAACTTACTCTGTTTTAATTTAAATTGATGCTACATTGTTACACATAACAAACTTTAATCTTATAGCTAGGCCCCTACCAATTTCACGGCCATGAAAAGTGCGTCATGGACCATGAAATAAGCCCTTCCCCGTGAAATCCCATCTTCCCTTGCTGCTATGAGCGCGTGAGCCAGGGGGCTCCTAGTAATGCCCATCCCCTGCACAGCCGCTCTCGGGGGAAGCTCAGACCCACCTCAGGGAACCTCCTGCGCCTTCAGGAAGCTCCGCGGTTGCTGCTTTCAGAGTCCAGTTCTGCAGGCAGCACAGAAGTGAGGGTGACAATCCCGTGACCCGCCAACAACAGGTTTGCAACCCCCACACAATCCCATTTTGGGTCAGGACCCCCAGGGTTACAACAACGTGAAATTTCAGATTTAAACATCTGAAAACGTGAAATCTACCAATTTTCAAATCCTGTGGCTCTGAAATTGACCATAATGGACAGTGAATTTGGTAGGGCCCTATTTATAGCCAGTCAACTTTCTGCACTTTTCACAATTGCAACTACTTCTTGTTTAAATCATTGCTTAATCTCAATCTCACAAAATATTCAATACGATACTTTTCACATTTAAATCACTAACCCTCACTGTGACTGTTTCCCCATCCGTAAAATGTTGTATACCATTATTTGCAAGGCTACGTAACAAATTTCTGTAAAGTGTTTTGAGACTTTCAAATGAAAGGCTCTATAGAATTTAAGTATAAACATTATTGCACTCTTTCACACTCCCTGAAATGTGTTATCAGTAAATAGAAGGAAACAGTTCTGAAATCACTCTTTCATGGAATGAACATTTAGTATGGAAATAAAATGATTTAATTTACTCCTGTTGCAGGATGAAATAAAAACACCAATTTCAGTGAACCTGAATATCTACAAAAATATTTGAACATGAAACTGACGCTTCCAGCTGCCATTGTAATTGTGTTTCTTATAAAAAAATCAAGGAATTTTCAGATTAAAAATATATCATGTATTTCAATGAGATAACACAATTCTAAATGTTTTCTTAAACTAAAATTCCAATCAGAATTGCAAATTCATAGCAACTGATCAGATGTGTAGTTGAAAATGTGCATATCTTGTCAACACACAGTTACAAACTCAAGGTGAAAAAGAGGTCAAAGATACATATGTGTCTTTAGGTTTCAGAGTAGGAGCCGTGTTAGTCTGTATCCGCAAAAAGAACAGGAGTACTTGTGGTACCTTAGAGACTAACAAATTTATTTGAGCATAAGCTTTCGTGGGCTACAGCCTACTTCATCGAATGCATGTAGTGGAAAATACAGTAGGAAGATATATATATATATATATACACACACACACACACACACACACACACAGAGAACATGAAACAATGGGTGTTACTATACACACTATAAGGAGAGTGATCAGTTAAGGTGAGCTTTTATCAGCAGGAGAGAAAAAACCTGTTTGTAGTGGTAATGAAAATGGCCCATTTCCAGCAATTGACAAGGAGATATGAGGAACTGTAGAGGGGCGGAGTGGGGTGTGGGTGGGGGGGAAATACCATTTAAATTTGTTAGTCTCTAAGGTGCCACAAGTACTCCTGTTCTTTATATGTGTCTTCAGTGACTCAAACAATAGAGTAAGGAAAAACAATAGTCTAAGATGCATTGCCCCACGAAATTTGTTCAGAATCAGCTTTATGAAGCAATTAAAAAAAAAAACTTCACAGAGACAAAGACAGAATCCATGGTATTCCATGCATAACAAACACATTTATCATAGTGGTTAGGTAAGGCAAATGTACTGAATAAGAGCAAATGAAGGGAGAGCGTGAGTTTAACTCTCCGAAAATTAAAGTCTATCAGAAAAAAGTTGTGGACAAGCCACTTCTCTAAGTGACAGAAATACTCTAGCTATTTCCTTAATGACTCGGAAGGGGGGTGGATTGGTGGGAGTTATTTCTGATCACAGTAAGAACATACAAGCATTTCCTAAGTGTGACAATGGAGGCTCCAATCTTGTTAAGTAAATATCTGACAAAATACTTCACTGGGGGCAAAATAAGAATGGATTTTTCTGTAACAGAAGTACCGAAACCAAGAAAGCAAAACTAAAGAAATCAAACAGTAGAAATCTTCATGGTGATGATTCATTTTCTCATTGACTTTAAAGAAGATAGCTGCTACAGATTCATCTCTTTTTGGCTTTTGCATGTACAGATGAGCTCACTTCTTTCCAAGTGATCACATGCCTTGCAGAAAAACATGCATACAGGCCAGGCCACTCCTTATTTTCCTGTTTAAATGGCTTCTTCATACTACTGCAGAAATACCTTCAAAAGATCTGAGACAAGACCTAAAGAGGCAGAAACTGGATCACCTATAATCCCTGTGGAGGCTGCCAGTCCTCATAAAATAAGCAAAAGGAAAAGATTCTTCAGCAGATACAGAATATTAATACTGCAAAAGAAACGTCACTCTTTTTAAATAGATCCTTTCACTACAAGACATGTCATCATTTAGAAAGACTGAGCTCGTCTATATTTTAAAAAATGTGAAAAAAATCAACAGGGCTGGTTTCCGAAAATGCAGTTCGACAGGAAACCAAAATGAAGGTTTCACTTACCTTGCCTGATTGGTTTCCTGTCTTAATTCACATTCTATAAGCTCCAGAATGCAAGAATCATATTTTGTTACATAATTTCAGAACAAAACAAATAAGAATGGAGCTTTCATCGTCACAATCTGGAATTGCTTGTACATTTTTAAAAACTAGCCATCAAAAATAGAAATACAGAATCATAGGTTTAGGAGGGACCGCAAGGTTCATCTAGTGTAACTCCTTGCCATGATGCAGGATTTGTTGTGTCTAAACCACCCAAGACAGATGGCTATCCAGCCTCCTTTTGAAATAACTCATTCTGCTGTACTATATTAAAAAATATGATTTGAACCAATACTTTGGCATTTCTACCAGACTTATCTTTTGAAATTATGAATGTTAACACTTATCTTTGATCTTACTTATGTTGGGTTCTCATAGATGGAGAAGTTACCTGACGAAATACACATTACAAAGAAACATGTATTTTGCTTATATTTTCATAGCCTGTCTTGTTGTGTTGGCTATGCAGTCTACTGCAGGAGTAGTTCCTAAATCCCAACTGATCTATTTAGTAATTATTTATGTAGGGCCATAAATGTGCATAGATCTTTATAGGCTGATAAAAGGCAACATCCCTGCTAAGGGATGCCCAAGGCCCTGATCCTGCCTCTGGATCCGCCTGGTAAGAGGTATGCACTCTTACCTCATACAGAGCCAAGCAGGTCCAAGGGTCCAGCCCTGCAGCTTGAATTACAGGATCAGGGTTCAAGTTAAAACACAACATTGTAAAAGGCGGAAACAAACACTGGCACGTGTGAAAGAGTGGGTTATGGGGAACGGAGGACATGGTTTAAAGCAACAAGATCATGTGAATGCTTTGATTAGTAGTGTGAGAGTCATGAGAATTTCATAAGAATAATACTTCCCATAAAATACTGGTTTTGGTGGAGAAAAATACAGATTATTGGCCACATGGAAAATTTGTTTTGAGGAAGGCCTAAAAAGAGAGGGGGAAGCAAGGCAGATCACATTAGCACGATGCTCCCAAGCTTACAGGGCCACATGAAAGAAGGCATGGAGACAAGCATGGTAGAATGAAACAATGGATGCAACTACGCTAGAAAAAATTGTACCTGTACTTTTCCAGCGGTACTACAACTGCACTGGTGCTGGAATAGGAGTACAAATGTTTCTAGTGTACATAAGGGCAAAGAGGCATGTAGCCTGGGATGGTGGAGAAGGAAAAGTCAAAAGAAGTTTGCATAGACAGGTAGGCAGATGGTAGCACTGTGAAGGCAAGGAAGAGGGGTGACTGAATGTGACGAGGGAGGTAAGAGGAAGCCAGTAGAGGGATCTAAAGTGGCTGTGACCAGAGTTTAAAGCAAGGGTTTTAGGCAGAGATATGGAAATATTAGAAAGGGGCAGCACAGAATGATCATATATTAATGTGATGCAAGTATTTGTTATTCAAGGGGTATTTTAGCAATCTCTGGGTTTGGCGGAGACAAAACAATGAGCGTCTGCATTGAGTAAAAATACCATTACACAGACAAATGAAGTGTTCTCAAGCACCTCTGTACAGCCATTTACAATATTTAGCAGATTTTCATGTTTGATTAGTATTCTATTTGCCTCTGCAATCAATTCCAAGTATATTGTCATCACTCTACTTTGCTCTTGGTATATTTCTGTACTGGGGTTTTAAATGGACCTTCCCATTAAACAAAATCAAACCAGAGGAATATCAGGATGCACATTTGGCAGTACAGGAGGTACATGTCTGCAGAGCACATGTGCTATGCTTTGCAACAGCAGAGCAATTCAGTCAATACAGTACTACCATAGCTGTTTCCAAACAGCTGGGAGGAAAATTGTGCAACGTTACTAGTACCACACAAATGGGTACCCAAAGCTAAACTTAAACTTAGCTGAATACAATCCCATGGGGATCATTTTGTATGTCTCACAGCAGGAACCCATAAACATCAAATAATTTTATGGGATGCAGGCCTAGATTTCTAGAGCCAGAGTTTTGGAATGTTCTCCCATTTAGCTTACTCCAACTGCATCCTTCTGAACAAGGCTCACCATGGTTTTTCCTTCTCAATTCATACAGATGTATTATTCTTGATCTGACAAGAAACTGGTGGCAAGTTTTTACATTGGATCATGTTGCTTATTGAGATTTCTGCTTTAAGATTTTTGTGGGGACTTTGACAATGCACTCAAAGGCCTTTGGGTTTTGTGAGCCATGAAAATACAAGTGTATCACTAAACAAAAAACATTTCACACACTGCACTTAAACTAGCTTTGCACAGTTACTATTATTGACCTAGCTTGTAAGGTACATTGTCCTAGGCCATCCTGAGTCATTCTTTCCTGCACAGGATAAATGACTCAGGAATCCTCTGCTCCAGCACAACAACTCCACTCCACTGTCCTGTACTTCTCTGAGACTCTTCCAGGGCATTTATAAACGGTCAAAATCTGGTGAGAAAGCTCGGAAAGGAGCATAGTTCAGATGATGAAGACCAAATATATCAATGGTAAATATGTGGTTTGTGCAAGGACAAAGCAAAATTACCCGTCCTTTTAGTAACTTTAACGGAATTTTTATTTAGCCTTTATTCTTCAGATAAAACTCTGACAGCAGCCAGTGGAGGTTTTCCCTGAGCAAGGACTGAGTTAAAACTGAATCAGGATTTCAGGAATGAGACTATTGTAATGACTGTTAATTTGTTGCCAAGACAATTATGGCACCATAAATACCAGTAATTATGCTAAATTTCAATAAATCATGAAAAGTGGATGAAGTGACCATGCTTGTTTAACACATATCACATGGCACTTTCACCTTTTCATGACAGAAGTAGGTCTAGCACAAATGAAACTTCTCAAAACAAGCAGCTACACATACTTGCCTGGATGAGAAAATACTGGATAAGCACAAACACACACAAAGAGTCTCAAATTTAGCAGTGGTGCATGTATATTCCTCAGATACAAGGTTTCAGGAAGGAAATAGATTTCCTCATCCTGTTAGTATTCACAGACTGCCAAAATGTATGTCAGCCTGATGAACTCTTCACACACTGAGGGGCTATATTAATTGTTGTTGGTTTGGGGGGGTTTTTGGTTAAACTACAGCGTAGTGTATACTGCGTAACAGAATTAAGCTGACACAAAGACACTGGAAACAGTTCCTGCCCTAAGCTGGAGAAAGGGGCACTTCCCAAAAAAGTAAGATACAAAAATATCAAAGTACTGTAACTACTCAGTTATTATTGCTCAACTACTGAAAGGTAATACATTTATCAGACAGCATTCAAACAGCCTTTCCCTATACACCTCTACCTCAATATAACGCTGTCCTTGGGAGCCAAAAAAATCTTACCACGTTATAGGTGAAACCGCATTATATCAAACTTGCTTTGATCCACCAGAGTGCGCAGCCCTACCCCCCCGGAGCACTGCTTTACCGCGTTATATCCGAATTCGTGTTATATCGGGTTGCGTTATATTGGGGTAGAGGTGTACTCTAACTGGAAAAATGTACTGCTCAGGCCTAAGTAGATTTCTCTGCTTATCCAAAGTTCTGCTTGAAATATATAAACAAAATGGTCACATATAAACCAAACAAATAAAGCAGTTTTCAATCACTGATGTGCAGAAAGTATTGGCTTTTGATTCTATTTTACAAAAATGTTCCTTTCTTGTGCATTATAATCTATAAAAAAGAAGGGTTATAATACAAGGCTAAATATTACACCAAAGGGATTCTGTGACATTAAACCCAGAGTGCTGATTTTGAGGGCTTTGCCATTGGACCATAAGAATCAGAAGGTGGTGGACTAAAAGCTAAATTATAAATCATCTCTGTTGTGATGCCTAAAAAACTCTTGATAATATCTAGGCAGCTGATGTCTCATCACACTATTCACAACTGTTTCCATGTTAGCTTGTGCTCTCCCAGCCTGTTTGTTGTTTTTTTCCTGTTGTCTTTTGTCACCTACTTAGATTGTAAGAGCTTTGGGGGCAGGTACTGTCTTTTCATGATGTGTGTATACAGTGCCAAGCACAATGGGGCCCTGATTGGGGAGTCTTGGTGCTACTGAAATACAAAAGTGATGTTAGTTTAAAGCAGAATTTGTCTGTTGCAATATCTTCTTACACACTTCATTCTTGCCCATAAGCTTGGAAGAATTAAATGTTTATTGGTAAATGTTGGAAAACATTAATTTCACTGTATACCCAGACAAAAAATAATTTGCATCAATAATAGAAATGTACAGATAGGTAAAGAAAGAAAAATGCTGCTAGGGAATTATTGGATTATTGATTAAACATATTTACTTTGTATATTTTGATGTCTGATATTGACAATAAAGTTATAACTTTATAAGGCTCTAATGTTTGGAATCTCAATGTCTACTGTTATTCAATAATTATTGTCTGACCCACATAACTTCCTGCAACTGTGAAAATTTCACAGAATCATAGAATATCAGGGTTGGAAGGGACCTCAGGAGGTCATCTAGTCCAACCCCCTGCTCAAAGCAGGCCCAATCCCCAGACAGATTTTTGCCCCAGAGCCCTGAATGGCCCCCTCAAGGATTGAGCTCTCAACCTTGGGGTTATTAGCAGGCCCATGCTCAAACCACTGAGCTATAAATAGATTAAAAATAGAAAAAAATCCTTAAATATAATCAATATCTGTTGAAATTATATATAAAAAAGGATTTTGCCAAGCTTACCCATAGTCAGTGACAAGAAGCAGCTGAAAAGATTAATGAGATTATACTACTAAAATGTAATACAGTCTAGAAAGCAGCTTAATTACACTGCAAAGTACTATGCAAAACATTAAAACTGTGCTCTCTCTCTTTTTTAAAGGCTGTAATGCATTAAATGCTAGGTATATTTAATTACCCAATAAACACTCCCTAGTTGCAAAATACTATTAACACAGCAAAATCATTTCTTTTCAAGGATAGTTCAAATAAAGGAGTGTAACATGATGCAGGTTAAACAGAAGAATCTGTTTTCCTGTTCAATGTTGTTCTTAGCCAACAGGAAAAATATCTATTCAATTATTAAGACTTGTCTGATTCTATCTTTAGAAAGAAGAAATTCTTCTTAAATTAATTACTGAAAGAAACAAAAAGTAAATTAAAGGGACTGTATCAGATTAAATGTTAGGGCCAAAATTTAGATAGTAATAAAGCTATATATTTGCTATTTGTATTACTGTAGCACCTCCAACTAAGATTGGGGCTCAACTGTGGTAGGTACTGTACAAACACAAAGTAAGAGACACAGACCATGCCTTGTAGAGAATACAAGCGAAATACAGGAGGCAGAAAGAGTGGAGAGAGGAAATACTATCATACCTATTTTATGGCTGTGAAACCAAGGCACAGAGATAATTACCCCTATTTTGCAGATGGAGAACTGAAGCACAAACAGAGATTAAGTGGAGGATTTAAAAATCTTAATATTAATGTTTTTTATCTTTTTAAAAACAGTGAAAAGATTGTTTAACTGTCAAGTCCAAAATCTTATTAAACACTTCTTTTCCAGTAGGTATGATTGTAACTGTAATGATGAGGTGTACAAATATGAAGTAAAAGGTACAGTCAACACAAATCGCTTATAACTTTACAAATTATGCTCATATACGTGTGACTGTCTTTAAAATCTTAAAGCTATAGTTCTTGAAATAATCCAAGAATTTACCTCTGTATACAATGGGATTGAAGAAAATGCCGAAATTGCTGATTATCAAGGGTTAGAAGATCAGGAATGCAGACTCATATGTTTGAGAACATTTTCCTGCTTCCCTGTTATTGAATAATTTGGCTCTAGATGGATACTTTTCACAGATGTCTTGATTGAATAATGACAAATGTTGGATCCTCTCCAAGTAACACGATTTATATACTATATAAAGCAGATAATAGTAACAGATCTCTCGTGATAAAATAGCTTAACTATAGAGTTTAATGATGATCAGGATGATACAGCAATTCTCATATTCAATCCATATGATTCTGCGTTTAGCAATCTAAACAAACTGTTTTTGTAGTTGTAGGCTAACCTCATTTGTGCATGAGGTGGAATCTCTGGACAACACAACTGCATCTTCAAATATATGTAGCAAGAGAAGAGAGCATAAGTCCACTAATTGGTGTTCTTGCTCTGTATTCTCATATCATATATAGGCCAGATCCTGAAAAATACTGAGCATCCACAACTCCTAAAGACTTTAAATGAGAACTGAGGGCATTCCGTATTTTGCAGGCTCAGGTCCTATGTTTGACCAGAGAGAGATCTGAGCCAAGACATGTTGGTAGTTTTTGTCATTTTACCAAACATATTTCATAATTCTCTCTTCATTAATATTATTTGTATTTCAGTTTTTATTGCATCTGCATACAGTGCCAAGCATAATGGGGGCGGGAACACTTAACTGAGGCCTCTAGACACACTAACTGTGTCTAGAGGCCTCAGTTAGTGTTCCCGCCCCCATTATGCTTGGCACTGTATGCAGATGCAATAAAAACTCCAAACAGTTGGAAGATCAGATTGTGGCAATTATAGTAATTTCTGTGCAAACAAAGAGAAAAATGAATTTTGGTTGATGGTTTACAGGCAAGAAAAAATGTCCACATAAACAAATATTCCAATATCTATTACCTGTAAACCATCAACTAAAATTAATATTTCTCCTCAAGAATACTTTTCTCTGGCAGTAAGTATTACAATGCTGTACGTGGCTCTGAAAAATAAGCTACGTACAGTAGCACCTCAGAGTTGTGAACACCAGAGTTACCGACTGACCTGTCAACCACACACCTCATTTGGAACCAGAAGTACGTAATCAGGCAGCAGGCAGAGACCCCCCCCCCCCCCAAAAAAAAAAAAAAAAAAAAACACCGAATACAGCACGGTACTGTGTTGAATGTAAACTACTAAAAATATAAAGAGAGTTTAACAAAAAGATTTGACAAGGCAAGGAAACTGTTTCTGGGCTTGTTTCATTTAAATTAAGATGGTTAAAAGCAGCATTTTTTTTCTGCATAGCAAAGTTTCAAAACTGTGTTAAGTCAATGTTCAGTTGTAAACTTTTGAAAGAACAACCATAACGTTTTGTTCAGAGTTAAGAACATTTCAGAGTTATGAACAACCTCCATTCCTGAGTTGTTCTTAACGCTTGAGGATCTATTGTAGTAGCTCTGCTGAGTCAAACAACTACAGCATGAAGATCTTTGCTTCTGAACGTTGCTTCATAAAATGCAATGCCCAAGGTAACAGTCCATCGTGGCCAACTTTAAAAGGGAATATATTCCCATTTTCTCACATATATCTTGGCATTTCTATCAACAAATCATTAATATGATTGCTGCTGACTTCTGAATTCTGGTATGTACATCCCTTACCCTACTGATGGCAACTCTAGCAGGGTTGTACGGTTTGGCCAACTTAGGGGTTCAGATATTAGGGTACGCAGCTGATGAAAGTCTTAAGCAAGGTTTTATCTCAAGTCCCTTAAAGGAGTTAACTCACATCAGTATGTCCCTAGTTGTCCAGGGGATGCTACAATAGTAGTACTATGAATCCACAACCCTTCATGCTGCTTGGCACATAGGGGTCCTCTTAGCCCAAACTCATCACAGAGATGAGTAAAAACCCTTCTTTTAAAAGGTCTGTTTCCTTCCCCAGGCCCAGCTGTCAGCTTTTCCCTCCATGACAGCCTGTACAAGTCCTTCTGGGTGTGGCAGGTCCTTTTTCCTCTCACCCAAAGAAACGTAACCTTTTCCTCACCCATCACATCATCACCACAGAAAAACTACAATGTGACCATATATATAAATCATGAAAGCAGAAAGTGCAGAGTGATCAATCTATAAGACTCAGGTTACTGTAGGAATTATATGGGTGAAGGGGAATGACAGGCATGAGGACATTACTAAACCCAACTCCCTGGGGTGGGAAAGTTGTGTGTTTGGGGGTTATGGTGACTGACTGAGGAGAGGACTGGTCTTGATCTGTGGGCTATAAAGTGCCTAGGAGGTGCATCGTTTTTAAGATGCTTCTTGCAAACTTATCTAGTTATTATGATGTAATTTCCTTTGAAATTATTTACCCAACCTTATTTTTTCTGCAGGAGTAATAAAAAGCATTTTATGCAAATACCTTTCCATAGCTCTGAGGCTATGTGCGGGGCCATAGGTGCAACCATAATACAAAGAGTAGCCAAAGCATCTTCAAATTCTGCACTGTGAAGAATGAGAGGTTGAGAGGCTTGCTATGGAAAAGGGGAAGAAAAAGAAACAGGAATTATAAGTATAAATATTCCTATAAAAAGGCAGTTTGTAATGGAGAGAATGAAATAATAAAAACATAAATCAATGCCTAAATCCAGAAAAAGTCCCATTTTACAATGAATCAGAAGCTTAAAAAAGGCATGGAGGATGAAAATGGAAACCATTCCAAATTCTTGCTCCCAAAGTGCACCACTGGAAAGAGCTGCGCACAGAAGACTCTTACACAGAGCTCAGGCACCAGCACTCTTATAAAATGGCTACAAACTTGGACTCCAAAAAAGGATCAGTGTGACTGGACCTCTGGGGGCGTAGGGGGTCTGCTCATATGGAAGCCTTTGTATGATTGGGGCCTTGAAGAGAATTCTGGGTACTGGAATGTGTTTTCCCACACACCTCCAGAAGTGCAGTGCCCAGTAAGTTCACAATTCATTTAAAAAAACCATGTCAGAATATTAAGCCAGACCAGGAATGTAACCATGGCATGTGTTTTACTGAGATAGGGGTTATTAGAATAGGATCCTGGCCTGGTCTAGAAAAAGCTGGTATAGAGTTAAAGAGACCTAAAAAAAATGTGGGAATGAAAAACGTAGGAAAATCTTTTGTGGTTCAAGTCTTTGTTATTTTTGTAGTGGTTCTTTATAAGTTCTTGTGAAAGGTGCCGGACCGACAGCATATGAAACTGAATTCCCCTGTTTATCATTTATCTCTAGAAAAGGTAGAACTTAGGTGGAAGCAATGCAAGCTTTCCCCTATTCTGCCCTGCCAGCATGCTTCCACTCTGAGCTGGAGGAACCATCTCCAATGATGAGGATGGTTCAGTTTCTATGTATATTCAATTCTTCATCTTTGTCTAGGGCTTGACTAAGTTTAGTACTTGGTTTTTCGTCAAATTTTAATCTTCACACATCTCCACACTTCCTGGTTTCAGCTGGGATTGAAAGAGGAAGTACTGAAATGTTACAAGGAAACTTGTGCTTGAAAGATACCCACCCTTATTTCTTGACCACAGAATTTAGAGTGGTGTTCAAGTATTCGGATGTTTGTCTGAAGTGATATGAATCTCTGATCTGGAGAAAAAACCTCACATTTTCATTCCCATGAACTATGTAATCTCTAGGATTTTTGCTATTTCAATACAGTATTTGCATATGTCTTAGGGGGACTTGTGTTAAGTGTTGTAATTTAACCAACAACTGGCTTAGAATCACAAGTTAAAGTCTAATTACAATTAATTGCAATCAAAGATGAAAAATATCAATGTTTAATTTGACCTCTAATTTTGGTCACTGTAAAATTAAACAGAATTATTTCCTCAATCAAGTATAGCACAATAATAAAGGCAACAGTTATTATATTTGACCTATTACCACTTGGCTAATCTGCAGTATGATGGTTCAAATTAAGAGGGCCAAATTAAAGTTATTTTATTAAAAAAAAAAAAAAAGATTTTCCAGGCTTTCTTAATGTCAAAAAGCTCTAGTGCTGAAAGTGATCTCAGAGGAATGCAAGGGATTTGTGATTTTGCCCATCAGTAGTAACAATATTTCTTTTTTATTTATTGGAATGATTATTGTAACTAATTTCTTTAAAAAGACTAACTTCTAATTTAAAACAAAACTGAATGAAGAACTCAAAGGGGCTTCCCTTGAAATTATTGGACACAGATGTAAACAACAAAACAATCAGGTGGTTTAGATCCTTTCTATATATGTATGTATGTTTCTCTGCATAGGTCCACAAATGGAATGGAAGATATTCAAATTAAATAACCCACTTTAGTTAAAAAGTTTTAATGTTAGTCAGATTCCTCTTTAAGCTATTCATAGCAATATATAATACACCTGATAGTAGTGTGCACTTCATTTGAATTGATGTACCATGCAAGTTTATGGGGCCATAAAAGCAATAGTTGTAGTAATGGTAGTAATTATTTATAATATGATATAAGATAGACAAAGGCTATGCTCCTATTTTGGCTGTAGAGTTGTATGTCCAGAGATTGAAAAAGAGGTTATTGCATAAGCTCTTTTAGATGTCATACTTACTGAGAGTAAGTTAGTGAGGCCCATCAGTCGAGAGATTGCAGCATTAAACAAGTAATCTTTTGTGAAGTAACTTGTTACCTAGTTATACAAAAAATGTTCACTTTCATTAGTTACTTACAATTTCCATATACTGAGCATTTTGCTTTTTAGAAAAAAAACAACATTAACAATCAGCTACAAATTGCAATGTGCATACACATAGAATCATAGAACTGGAAGGGACCTCAAGAGGTCATCTAGTCCAGTCCCCTGCACTTGTGACAGGACTAAGTATTACCTTTCTCTCAAAATAATATCACACACTTTTCTCTCAAAACAATATCACACACACACCCCATATGCAATCTGCGGAGGTGATATTCCTGTGATAAATTAAATTATGAAAAAACATGCTTATCCAGACCTCACTCTCCCCAGGCTTACGCAGAGAAAGTTTCCCAGTTAAAATAGTTTATGATGGAATAATCTGAAGACACACTTTTTGACCTGCTAACACAAGAAGTCAGGCACTCTGCTGGTGCATGATATAACAACACTAGTAATCTATCTAGTCATTTTCAAAATAGTTAAGAGTTTCTTTTAACCTCAGAGACCACAAGGTTCTTCTGCTCCCAGATCTTTTTGGCTTCAGCCTTCTCCTTCTCGTTCAACAGCTGAGGATTGGGCACAGTGCTGGAAGTCCTGGCTTCTATAAATTTGGTTGCTAGGGTCCAAAGGCGTGACTGCCATCTTCGTACACCAGGGACAGCATCAGCTGAGTTTAATGACAGATTTCAGAAAGAGGGAGACTTGAGTTGTAATGAATGAAGCCAACACATCAAAAAGAAACAGAAAAAAAATTGTACCACAGATTTCCATACCATTGAACGTTGAAGGGGAAATTACATGTTGCAAGAAAAACCTCAGTGTAATTGAAAATACATTTAAAAAATTGTTAGGTTGCTTTAATGAAGACAAATGAACACTACTGAAAATCAAGAATATTTTCTAAGTAGCAGTTCAATGTATTATCCTAACTGTATAATACAATCCACTATCAAGCTAATGTAAGAATAACCTCAGTTGACCTGCCAATTACTCAGGAAAACAGGCTTTTTTTATATGCTTTTATTTGCAAGAAAGATGGGACAAACTCCTGAATGGAGATGTTTCTTTTAAACTTTCTTCTATAGTGATGACAGAAATTACACATAGATACTGACATATCAATATATAGCGTCTGCCACGGTAATGAAAGACAAAGGGCCAGATTACTTGGGATCATCTATTTAGCACCCAGCTCAGTTTGGGGAGCAGGGACTGCAAAGGGTGGCTATAAGCCACTTTTATGTCCTCCCTAATCCTTGGGGTCACCAGTCCAGACTCTTTAAGTTGTCCCAGCCTCTGAGGCTGCTCCTCTAGCTGGGGACAGTTTGAGTACAACAGTGCTCAGGCCACACGTCTATACTTGAGAGCAGTGGAGGGGAGGAGCGAAGTGGTGAGGGATGAGTGGGTGGCATAAGAGCTGCTACACCACCTGGGAATTCCCCATCCTGAGATGATCCCCAAATGTCTGGTTACAATAGATTTAAGGCTGTTTTACATCACTGGAAAAGTGTAAAGCAGCTTTAATGAGGCCAAGTAGCTGACCCAGTGTTATTACATAATATTGCAAAGTTTCTTGCCAAAAATAAGCCAATGCTATGTTTACCAGTGTGGCTCCTTCACGATGAATGTACATTATTTTGTTACTGTAAGGAGAAGACAGGCCTTAGACAGTGTTTACAGAAGGCTTATTACACTGTTTTCATTATCTTTCCTTCCCATTTTCTTTTTGAAAATTTGTTAACTATTTCTTTACTGTTTTTCCAATATTCCCTTAACAAGAGGTGACTCTCAAAAAATATCTTTCTTTAAACTACTCTGTATTTGACAAGAAACTTGTCTGAATGGCAAAATGCTTTTCTCCTAGCATTGTATAAGATATCTGTGCTTGTACGTATGAAAGAATGTGTGTATAATATAACCATCAAACTGTAATAATACTTTGCAAAATAACACCTTTTATTCAAGGACTGCATAGCACTTACAAAAAGGGGATAAAGTTTCATTATTCTCATTTTCAAGAAGGGGAAACAACAGCAAAAAGGCTGTGTAACACTGGATGACTCACTTAGAGCCTGATTTCAATAAGATTACTCACAGAGTAAGGCACTACTAAATGTTAGCAAGGGCAGGAGACTCCACGAGAGGCGGGAATAGAACCTACTGACTCTCAGTCTTGTGCTTTCAGGAAAGGATTGTGATAGGAATCTAACACAAAAAATGTTATCAACTCTACCCCCAAAAGTTTGTTGTTAGAAATGTGGTAGTTTGGTACATAGCGAATAAAAAAAGGTAGTGATACACACTAGCCTGAACTGTAGTTGGTATAGGCTGCACTATAAGATGCTGATCAAACAAAGAACGAAGAGGTAGAACAAATCATTTAAAAACATTTATTTTTTAAAACAATGTAGTTAGATGTTTTATTGAAATTCTGTGTGACAAGAAATGCATGCATTTTCCTGTGCACACCAAATATTATGAAGGCAGACAGAAAACAGAAATTAAAATTAAGATGGCATTGGGGCTGCACATTCATTTAGAAAAGGCAGAGCCCCATAAGCAAGTCACATTTAAGGGGTGAAACTAGACAGACACTTGTACATGTTTTGTGTGTTTGTAGGATCCATTATTTACCCTAGTTTCATCAATTATGTAACTCAACAGCATACAATCTAAGTGTCTTTATCAGCATCTTTCAAATGGTATTCAGAGCCCATTTAACAAGCTGTGTTGCATAAATGTCTACAATAAATTAAAGCAGCTTAAAGCTCCAAATGGATTCTCCCATCATGAAAACAAGAGAGACTGTATTAAAAAGGAGGAGGTGATCTAATCTTAAAATAGCTGCTTTCTAAGTCATTGGTAAGGAGAGAGATTCAGAGACTGGGGTAAGAAATTATTACCAAAGGAGCTATTTTTTACACACACCTGATCTTAGCTTTTAAGAGGTTTGTAAGGGAAGAAGGGAGAGAGGTGCTTCCTAAACAAGTCTGTAGCCTAATTAACACTGTCTTGCAAAATTAGCTTCTTAAAGATAATTTTCTCAATTTACAAAGTGGACATGTAGTCCAGTTCTGTGGTATCACTATTTTCATAAACTACAAAGATCATAGTTCAAATAAGCTAAAACAGAAGGAAAAGACTTATAAAAGGTTGCTTAGTTTTTTTCTCTCTGCTTCCATTTCCCTCAGTGTACAGGATGTCTTCATAATAATGGAACATTTCTGCAGGCTTTTTTCTGCCTAAGACTAATATTCTAGTGTGCAGCGAAGATGCCATATTGCAGATCCTTGCTTTCAACAGCCTTACAGAGATGTATGTATGCAGTGGTGTTGCAGCTGTGTCTGTCAGAGGATATTAGAGACACATCATCCTTAATATTGCTTCAGATCCTATGCAGTAGCCTCATGTTGGAACACCCTTTATAGAAAAGATTGTTCAGTTCTGTAGAAACCTTCCCAATGTAAAACATTCTTTTCAATATGAAGCCTGGAACAGAATGACCTAATCTAATTTTTGATTATATGCGAAAGTCTGAAGAACCCATTGTCAGAAATTAATGACTCCTAGAAAGGTCAATCAGATGGTCATATTTACCTGCTCCCATAACAGAAGAACAATTAGTGAAACTGAAGGCAACATATGTAAAGATGATTAAAAGGAATACTTTTTCAAAACATGACAAATAAGGTGCCACAGGACTCTGTCACTTTTTACAGATCCAGACAAACACGGCTACCCCTCTGATACTTTTCAAAAAATGGCATCATTAACTTGTGGAACTCACTGCTACCAAATATTGAAGCCAATAGCTTACCGGAATTCAGAAAAGGATTAGACATTTCTATAGATATTGAGAACATCTATAATTATATGAGGTAGGATAATATTTTTGAGAAGTAATATAAACCCTCATGCTTTAGGAATTAAGCCAACCACTAACCAAGGGAAGACTGCAATGTCCTCTGAAGCATCTGGTACTGGTCACTCTCAGAGAGAGGAATGTGACCCAGCATATGAGATCAGAGGTCCACTTTTGTTCCTATTATTAATGTTAAATACATACATAACTAACAAAAGTATCTTTGATCCCAACAAAGGTCCCGTTTTAGAAAGACAGCCAGTGTAATCTTCTCATTACATCAGCTGTTCACATTCAATTCTCCAAATCACAAACAACAAACTGTATTTCAAACAGAAATAAACCAAGAGGAGGAAAGAATCAAAACAACTTGACTTACTTTTTGCATCCCACAAGATGTCTTGTTCTGGAGGCGCGGCAAACAGTATGTACAGTCGCATAGTGTCTATGCCATACTGCTCTACTAATTCCTCAGGATCTATCCCATTATGCTTGGATTTACTCATTTTTTCCCATGTAACCTGAAGTTTCTCTTTGGTTTTTATGTGAACTGGTTCAGTCCCTAAATATATAGAACATATACAATAATAACTAATTTGGTTCTACAAACATCTGGAGCAGCAAAACTTAATACTAGGTTATTTCTAATCCCTTCTCTGATGGCCTCATATAATTGAAAGAGAAAAAAACAATTATGAGAATAAGACAAAAAACTTTTTTACTTTCATATCTTTACTGAAGTAATATTATAATGTTTCCATCACGCAGGGGAGAAAATGTCTTTCTTCCGTTTTATAAAGCTAAATCCAGTGCTCGTGCAAGCTAAATCTATTGCATTAGGATTTTTGCATTAGTGTAGCTATCTCAATGCAAACCTCCTGCGTAGATGTGCTGTACTGGTGTGTACTTCCACTGGAGCAAATTTACCTTGATTCCATCTTTGGATGTTTATAGACAGCAAGTTTGCAGGTTTCAGCTAGAGTAAATCACATCAGTGCAAGCACCGCTTTACAATGTATCCATCTACATGGGGAGTTTGCACTGGTGTAGAGCTACACCAGTGCAGATTTCCTTACTGCACACAAACTCTGCCTTTTATACAAGGTACAAGTATAGCACAGGCAGTAGCAAACATATGTTTTCTTAAACTGCTCTGCAAGGATCGCATGTAAGCATTGGAGAGAAGTTCATTCTATGCCCATTCTATCTAGATCTTATCTGTTCAGATTGCCAACAATGGTGTTGACTGTGCTAATGGTTTTGTAATGTGGACATCAGTCTACTAGGAATGGAATTGAGACCACCAACTCCTTTCACATGGGCTAGTGAATGGCCTCCATAAGATACTCACTTTTAGTCATTTTTGGACATAGAACAGGCTTAAGTAAAAACAAATATAGCAGAAATATTGTGTTTGGTAATGGTTACAGGCAATTGGAGTAGTATTTTCTCTGTATGTGGATTCAGCATTAAGCATACGAGTCCAGAACACACACAAAAGTCAATCTCCGGTTTAATGATTACAAGAATTCACTCCTCACTGATGAATTTTCCATGCACTATGACTTGTACATCCTTTTTCACTGAACTAGCCCTTGACTTTTCTGGATGCACCTGTGCTGGTCATCCCATACGGTCTCTTACCAGTGAGATCAATTTCCTCTCTCTTCAGATATTGGCTTGTTGTTGTTAGTTTATATGTCTGACTCTTGATAAGACCTTGAACCAAGAGTTTATAAAAAGGCTCCCTGAGGATGAAAGGAAAAGGAAACCCGTCTGTTGAAAATAGCTGTCAAAAGCACATTTTACAGTAAGCTTTAGAGGCTGAACTCAATTAGACAATTATTTAATGAAAGAAGAATGTCACACTGACAACTGAAATAGCTGTCACCTGCAAAAATCAAAGGATATTTTAAAGAGAAAATTTAATGGGGGAGAAAAATATTTATGAAAAAAGCAATCTGACCAGTCACTTTCTGCATCCGTCTTTCTGTCACTCAAATATTCATGTTTGAACAAATGTCTTTTCTTTTACAAACCTAGGTCCTCCTTCTGAGTGTTCCCACAGCACAGGAACACTGGAGTTGCAATAGTGGATCAGAGTCCAGTGTCCTATTTCTGGCAGTCACCAGCACCAGTCAACTCAGAGGAAGGTACAAGAATCCCACAGTAGGCAGATGTGGGATAAGGGTAAACTGTCTACATGTTAGTTACATAACCCCTACTATTAACCTTGGTTTTGACAACTACCTAATTTAACAGAGGAACACTTGGAGTGTCTTTATGAGCACCTTCCAAATGGTACTTCATAACCTACCTGACAAACTCAATTGCTTAAATTGCCTACAATAAATTAAAGGCACTTAAAGATGCAAAAACTGCAACTGGATCATAAGAACAAGAGAACATCTTAAAAAAGAAGTGATCCAATCCTAAAATAATTGTTTTCCAAGGTAATCATAAGATGAGAGTTCATAAATTGAGTCTTTGCTCCTTATTTCAGGAGAGCAAGCCCTCCCAAAACATTAATTAAAACAGTTAAAAAAATGACAAAAAGGTGAAAAATAAAACAATTAATTTTCTCCCCCAATACATATGCCTTTCTCTTGAATTTAAATAACTACCATATTTTACCAAATATGGGAACGTTAACTAAATAATCAGAGCATCAAAAACTGGGTAAATGTCCCAACTGGAGGTAATTTTTCAGGGAACGCTTGTCTTTTCATGACACAGCGTTAGTTCAGGTCAGATGCCATGTTGATAAAAGTTAAATGTAGGAATGTGCATTTCCAATTTCTGTTTACAGGGAGAGAGGTTCAAAGATGCAGTACAAAATACTTTACCATATACGGGGAAAAAGAAAAAAAGGAAACATATTTGATTCAAGTGGGAGAGTACAGAAGGATGGAGACATGCCCAAAATCAGAAATGCTCAGCCTGTGAAAAGATCTGGGGGAGAAGGCAATGCTTAGAAACAAATAGCAAATCAGTACTGAATTTCTTCTGTTGCTCAAAAGGGTTTCACCCTAGGAACAATGTTGGGATGACTCCATCTGCTGGTTAAAGGAAATACAATTTAAAATTGCTATCAGGTAAAAATAGTTGCTTTGATTTTTTAAAAAAACATTTCCAAAGGATTTAGGCAGAATACTACATTATCAGGATCTATTTTATACATTTAGCCCCAATCCTAAGACTTATGCAAGTGCTTAACTCTCCACAATTAATAGTTACATTTAAATTAATGAGACTACTCACGGTGCATAAAGTTAAGCATGGTCAAATTAATGGCTCTACTCACAGTGCATAAAGTTAAACGTGTGTAATTCTCTGCAGGATGAGGGCCTAAGGCAAAATTTTACTACTTGTGCCCTGAGCCAGTAAATATTCACAAGACATATGTACACAAACAACAAATGCAATACAGACTGTAAGAAACTGATCATTTAGCTAAACTTGACGAGGAAGAAAATTCAGGCTCAGAGAATGAAATGAAAAATATACCATTGAAAATAATATTGGGACGTCTGCTTCTTCTAGCTCTATAAAATTTCATTCATGCCTGTGGATGCCAGATGCAGTCTGAGACTGATGCTTGAATTATTTTTCATAAAAAATCAAATAATACTTACTTGTGTTTGGTCATCTTTTGATCATAGCAAAAATGGCTCAAGAATCTAGCATAGTATAAATGCATAACTGCATGTTCCTTTCCCCCAATGTACAAATCCACAGGCATCCAGTAGTCGGCCAAGGCTTTATTAAAAGGCCTAAAACACAAAGTAACAGAAAGCATACATTAAATATAAAGCAAAAGGAAAAAACAGCTTTACTGGGACACCTCCAATAAGACTTGTCTGGAAATAGATGTTCACAGTGAGCTGCATGTGCATCTTAAACTACATTCTATTAATTTTGCTAATGACTTAATTCCTTATTTTTAAAAAGCAATGTTTGACTTGGTTAAATTACAAAAATCTGTGTGAGAATTTTTAAAAGCTATGGAGAAAGATCCACTGGAATATAATTTACATATAATATCTTAGATGTATAACTATCAGTTCACATGTACCACCTAAAAACTAAAAAAATGCTATGGAAATATTTGCCCGATTTCTATGGAACTTTTATAACTGGGTTGTGGTTATCTGTTCTAGCTTTTTGTGGTTACAAATTGATATTTTGTGGGGGAAAAATATATAAAATGTATATATATGGCTATATATTATTCTCCAAAATATACAACAATAAACCAATTTTAAAAATATTGGAATGATTTCATTTATTTATTTAAAATTGAAGGTTTGTGTTGCCACCATTAGAGGGCAGCATGACATTTATTATAGTGTTTAAAAAGCATATTCGGAATATTCATTTGGGGCATCGTAAACAAACTTTAAAGATACTGTTTTGGTTTACACCACTTCAAGTAACTATGTCTCTTCAAGGCATGTTTTATAGCCCCACTCTTTAGCAAATGTACCTATTGGACTACCTCAGCTTGTATCAGAACTGTGATTTTATTTTGTTATACATTAGTTATGCTTCCTTAATTAGAGATGAGCCTGGAATAAAACCCTTGATCAGGAATTCACATGTCCATAATGTAGAGGGAGGGATAGCTCAGTGGTTTGAGCATTGGCCTGCTAAACCCAGGGTTTGAGTTCAATCCTTGAGGGGGCCACTTAGGGATCTGGGGCAAAATCAGTACTTGGTTCTGCTAATGAAGGCAGGGGGCTGGACCCAATGACCTTTCAGGGTCCCTTCCAGTTCTAAGAGATATAATAGATTATGGAGATATACCTATCTATAACTAGTCACAAATCCAAATCTCAACACTGTTGTACATAAAGTTTCAAAATGCAGATCTGAGCTTTTCTTAAGTTCATTGTGTCCAGATTTGGTGTTTAGAGTTTGACCCATAAAAATAAGGGCTTGTCTATATGTTGTTTAACTAAGGCCTTATCTAAACTACAAATGTGTTGGGTGTACAGTTATATCAGCATAGCCCCCTTGTGTAGATGCAGCAGATGCCAACAGAAGGAGGTTTTCCGTTGGCATAGTAACACCACCTCCTGGAATGATACTAGCTCTGCTGACAGAAACACTCTATTGTTGGCACAGCTGCATCTACACTGGGGTTTTTGTCACATCATAGCTACATTGGCTAGGGTGGTATTTTTTTTCACACCTCTGACTGACACAGCTATGCTGATAAAACTTTGTATAGCATAGACCTGATCTAAAGGTATGATTTTAACTGATTTAGTTAAACCTGTGCAAAATGCTATGTGGGCACTCTTATTTCAGTAGAAATCAAGCTTATTTCGATGTAATTCACATCCATTAAGAACATGTTTAAGCTGATGAGAAATGAGTGTGTCTACACAGGGGTTTGCACTGGTTTAACTAAACCAGTAAAAGTTCATGTGTAGTTTGAGCAATGAATCCTGTTCAGAATGTTGTTTTGGGTCCAGTTCTATTTAAAATATGTTATTTCTATAATTTAATTAATTTATTCCAAAGACGTTACTTAATGGTATATCAATACACACCCAGACTGTGCTCAGGGCACAAGCACCACCTGTAGCAGAAAGACAACTAGGACCAATAAATGAAATCCTCTCCATATCCCCCAAGTCTTTATAACCAAAACTCTTCATCAACTCCTTTTCCTCCCCCACCAAAAGAAGCAAGTGGATGTCTTAATATCTCATGTCAGATAAAAAGCAGCTAACCAAAACAAACATGTAAATAGTTTTAATGATTGAGTTTGTCTTAAAAAAAGACCCACTGACCAGGATCTTTTTTTTTTTTCTTTTTAAATAAAGTAGACAAGAATTTTCAACAAAAATGTCTCTCTCCCCCACCCAATGGAGGTCAGATTCTAAATCAGAAACCTTGGCATGTAAAACAAGACAGATCCCAACAGCCGGGTTTGCCTATCATAGGATCATCACATAGTACAATTCGCTGGACACACTGAAGCCATTCTATCAGACACTTTCCCTATATATCTGTGTGAAGACTTAGTAACCCAAACAGTGATACTTCTTATCTAATTTATGGCTAGCCTTTTGCCTACAGAACGGCTCATAAAATATTCAAGAGACAGTAATCATAGGCTGGCTGTCCAGCAACTGCAGACAGCAATCTAATCTGGACAGTGTATAGAAAATACATTTTGGACTGTTGAGTCAGCCTTTGTTCAGCCTGCTTTAATGCTGCATTTGACACAACCTCCAGGGCACAATCAGCTTTGCTAGTATGATAGAAGATGGAGTAAGTAAACAGATAAATAACTTTGTCTGTCTCTCACACTGCCCTATTTTATGGTCACAAATGCATAGCATATCTAGAGTTTCCTTTTGTAATACTGTATTTAACTGAAATAGTAAGATGGCAACAGGCCACTATGATGATACTTTACTTTAGCTCTGGACCTAAATTAGCACGACTCTGGCTAGCATAGATTGGTGGTTTTCTTAATTTTGGTCTCTGGGGGAAATTGCTTGATTTCTCACTTCTTTCCTTCTCCGTCAGCTCTTGCCAGCTGGATGCGTTGCTATAAATCCCAGAAGCAGCCAGTTAGCTATATTCTTAGATAGTGGCAGAATGTAAGCACACCAGCAACAACAAAGAGAAAATTAAAGGCTTTGTCCACATTACAGAAGTTACACAAGCTGCTTCTGCCTTAGTTGACGGAAAAGCACCTGACATCCACACACATAAGTGACTTGGTCTACTGCTGGAGAAGAAGTAATCAGCTTAAGGAGTAAAAGCTGTGGATCATCAGGTGAGTGTGTAGTCTCAGCCCTTTCATGTCCCATAGGGGAGTTTTAGCCTTATTCCATAGTACAGAACAGTTCCCAAGGCTACTCTAACTTGAGTAGGGCCAATCAGCATGCAGAGAATCAGGAACTCATAAAGGGGTTCCCAGACAACCTCCCATCCTGCTGCACCCAGCAGACAGTAGAACTACCAGAGTATCTGGCTGCTTGTTTTTTCTTTTCTTTCTACTCCTGCTATGTAAAACAGGTCCAGGTTACATGAACACCCATAAGACCAAGAGCCTGCCTGCAAGCTGCCTGGATGCCTTACCTATCAGAGTTATGAGGATCAGTGTATCTCAGGTAATACCAAGATGAATCAACAAATGTATCCATGGTGTCTGTTTCCCTCTTTGCAGGTCCTTTGCACCTGGGGAATAGAAAAATTTTCATCACTCCTAGATGAAAAATAAAAAATCACATGCTGATTTTTTTCACATCTTGAAGTTAATAAAAAAAATGCTATGAAAGCCCAAGAGAAAGGAAAAAGTATTTTGCCATTAAATAGAAGGATACTCAAAAACCAGTACATTCTTCCGGTACTATCATTTATGACTACTTCCAGTAGAAAGAGTAGGGTAGGCTGCATTTCACTGGTTCTGGTTTTATAAAATGGTCTGTTTTTCCTGATTAGTTGGGATTCCACTTATTTGCAGGAAAAACAAATTTAGTTTAATTCCAGTTTTCACTGAGAAGGATCAAATCTTTCCCAGTCATTGTAATATTTTAATTCATGATTACTGCTAGAACTAATCAATATTTGCTAGGTATTATATTGAAGGTAAAGACTAAAACAGATTCAAAATGAGAAGTTAAAAGCTGGAATAGTTTTTCCTTCCCGCATGAATAGAAATAATTTGCTCATGGAAACAAACAGCAGGAGGAAACTTTTTTAAAACTAGGTTTGCATTTATTGCAACTATTCAGTATTTAAGTATGTATCTTCTAAAATAATGATAAATTTATAATACAAATGAAATTTTGCAACCTGCTGCAAACCTATGTGCACTATATATAACACAAAGAACGTCAACTGGCTGTTTAACACCTACAAAATTGTAACTCTAATCTGTTACTGTGCTTGGAAGCTTCAGCTAGCACACCATGAGACTGCCTGCTTGAGAGTGTAAACCATAGAGAGCATATTAAACAAGCTCTTCAACAGCAACGTTGGCTTCCTAGTCACTGCTGGGTGTGGTGAGTCTTTGGTCTATAAAGCCTTTATATGACTTGGGTCCTGACTACCTAAGACACCACCTCTCTCTCTGCATATTTGCTACAGAATTTCCAGTCGTCTGAGGCATGAGAGATGCATGTATTTAGTGGTAAGTATCAGAGGACTTGTCTGAGTGTGATTAGTAGAAAGCCTTTCCTTTCCTTTCTCAGATGACTTAAACCAAGTTTGCTACCCTGAAATGCATGGTGCAAGGCAGGGGGTTGGACTGCTGTGGTGATGTCAGGTTAGCACCCCAGAATTTTTACTTGGTAACTGCTATCTCATGCTCCAGAATCTAAACTTCCATTAAAAAAAGTCTCTAGCCTTTACAACTGTGGAGTTAACCTTCAAAATGTGAACCAAATGTGAGTTAATACAGTCACATCTGCCTGAGTTTGCAAACAGTCTGAAACAGTCATCTCAATAGGATGCTAATTCTGAAACCAATGATAATTCAGTGTCTTAACTGAGCAAAACAAATAAGACAGGAGAGAGGCAATTACATTAATATCTGCATAATTCACCCTGAGTGGTGCCTCATTCTGGCAACATGAGTAGATGAGCTTGGGTTGCTGGCATAGTTTAGGGAAGTACCACTAATTTTCTCTACAGTCTGATCTATGTGCAAGGCCCATCTCTTAACAAGCTTTTACTTGTAGCTGGATAACTGCAGTGGAGGCATCTTGTTTCTAGTTGACTTTTTAGTTTAAAGAATTAATTATATTAAATACTGTACATGTGCTCAGAGACTAGGATAATATGTTTATTACAAAATAAATAAATATTGTATTATATTATAACAGAATTGTCTCAGCCTATCAACTTCTGGGATACTTAACATAGCAGTTATGCAATTCCCTGCATCCTAGCTGGCTATGGCTCAATAACTAGGTAAATTCATGGACAGGTCACCCAATGGTTATTAGCCAAGATGGTCAGGGACACAACCCCATGCTCTGGGTGTCCCTAAACCTCTGGTGTACAGAAGCTGGGACTGGATGACAGGAGATGGATCACTTGGTAAGTTTACCCTGTTCTATTCATTCCTCTGAAGCGTTTGACTATCAGAAGACAGGATACTGGGCTACATAGACCATTGGTCTGACCCAGTTTGACCTTCTTATGTTTTTAACATAGTGACAGCATGCAAGCCACTATACTCCGGCTACTGATAGCCTATAGCTAGCCATGCAGACGACAGACATTTGCCTATTCACTGAATGATTTTTAACTACTGTGAAGTCATTATGCACATCCTTCCACTCATGACTGGTTACAGCTTCAGAACTCCACATCTTATGTCCACAACCACAGTCACCTCAGCTTCCCATCTCTATTCATCCTGTTAATCCACCTAATCCCAGCTATTAAATACTGCATGTAGATGGAGTATATAGTCTAGAGGAGATCAGAACTAGTGTTCCCTCTTCACAACAAAGGCATTTCAACATTTATATCAGTGGGAAGCCTGGAGTGCGGGCAACAAAGATTTCAGTAGGAATCAAGGATTTCAGACTAGAAGATATTGCTGAGAGCATTACTTCAATATTACAATTCATTTAGTCAGACTGCCTTGAAATACCCGTACTCCTTAACAAGTTACTGTGCAGTGTTTAAAAAAGCCTACCTGAAATGACATTTTCTTTGCAGAAATATGCAGATGTATGTCTTTCCTTTACTTAAAACGTATATCATCATCAAGTCAAACACGTTTCCAGTAAGCCACAGAACTGCCCTGTGTAAGCCGCTTAATTACAAATGAGAATCACGCTAATACGCTAACCTTCCAAAGTAACAGATTTACAGTTTCTGTGTTATGAAGAGTGAGAGCCGTAAGGTCACTTTATGTCCCTGGTTCTCCTGCATGGCAGCCTGACAATGCCCTGCTCGCTGGGCCAGCTCTGCTGACAGCAGGGTTTCACTATATGCCTGGAAAGGAAAGGGTTTCTATCAGGGATTCCTCGGGTTCTCTTCCCTCCACCTGCAGAAGGTGAGCACAAACTCCAACGTACCCAACACTCAACCAGTTCTGGAGACATCTTGTTTTCTCTAATGAATTTGTATCTTTCTAAATCTGAACTATATGCTTCTTCTTAAAGAGCTGGGAAACAAACTGTATGATCAAAATCTGAATCATACACCTATTAACTCCTTCAACTTGAATTATTTGCTGCTGTGTAAAATGCAGCAGGCATGTAAATCTTTATAAAAGATTCTACTGCAGTAGCACCATCTTATCTCTGTTGTTGGACTTATTAATTAATTGATCAATATGTTAGTTTCCTTAACAAAAGTAAATAAAACAACTCAATATACACTACAACCTTTGCTTTAACTCTGCTGTTGAAAGAGAAAAAAAATCTTGCAATAGATGAAGTAAGCAGTAGTATAAAGAACTGGAGAAAAAACTATTTTATTTTTCTCATTTTCTTTCCTCTAACTTAAAAACACTGAGCTTTTCCTCCACTAGGTATTTATCAAGAAAAAGAGCTTGTATTAAGAAACAGTAAGAAGAATTATAGCAAGTGGACAGTATATAACATTTGCTCACCTTGGACATGAACAGTTTATCCACTCTGGGACAGTTTCTAGAGGGGAGGCTCCCTTTCCTGTAAAGGTGGTTATATTGGGCAACTCCACAGGTAAGTCCTCATAAGGCACAGGGACTGTGCCACAGGTCTGGCAGTGGATTATGGGAATAGGTGTTCCCCAGTACCGCTGTCGAGATATTAACCAATCTCTTAACTTGTCACTTGTTAGGTTTCCACCTACTCCTTTATTTTTGGCCTGCTGAGTTAGGGCTTTTAAAGCTTCCTGCCTAGTCATGCCTGTGAACTGATAAAAAGAAAGACAGGCATTTGATATATGCTACTATTGACAATGCTGTAGTAGCCCCATTATGTTGTTTTTCATATGCATAGTACACAAAACCAACATTCAAACTCTGATGGGACAGAGGTTCCAAGCATTTTTGAGGTTCCCCATTTTTTCCCCTGGTTTACACCCATCCACCTTCCAGGCTTCCACATGTCAATCACCAACCTTCTGGTCACCCTTGAAAGCCTATCAAGGTCACTCCCTTGATGGGCTGAATGGGTCATTGCTGAGGAAGGGCCTGTTTAGCACTCCTGGCCTCTGTTGGCCAGATATCTGCAGTTAAGGTGGACTCTCCTTACTGCAAGGCATCCGGTATATTAGTACTCCAAGGCAGACATTGCAAGAGTATGGGTGGTAAATCAGACCTTCCCTCACATATTCATTCTGGGTGGTTTTATACTTCACTTCTTCATATATTTTAAACATTCAATATCCCTCCCAAGTTAGACAGACACAAAACCTGTCTCTTATTGAACAACAATCCCCCCTTCCTCAGATTAATATGTGTAGACCCTCAAGAACTCTTCAGTGTTAGTTTAGGGTTACATCCTTACACAGCCATGAAGCTATCAAATGGCCTGTAATAACATTTCCAGTGAATACAACCAAGGGGACTAATATATTAACATTTAACCTGAAAGAAGAACAAATGTGTAAATGAAGAACAGGAAAAAACATCAAGCCATTTTCATGATGGAATTTATTATTCCTTCTCTACTCTAAAATTTAGACTATTATAGCATTTTTCGTCTTTCAGGTATGTTAAATTTTGAAGACTAAGCCTTGAAAACAAAATATTTGGCATTTTCCAGGTAGTGGGTTTTAGTATGCACTATCACTGTACTTTAGAAAGAAACGCAGTACAAGTGCACCAACCTCTCCAGAGTTGACAAGGGTCTCCAAACCATCTGGTAGTGTTTCAATGACTTCAGAGAAAGAGAGACCCAGATTCTGAGCAACAGCAGCATCTTCTGGATTAGTACTAGGAATTCCTAGCCATGGAAGGGGAAAAAAGTCAGTTCCATAATTGGCTAACATGGCTGCTCCTCATCATTTTTTTGAGGAAAATATTTTCATCTATTGGCACTTACTTACTTCTTTCCAACGGCTTTAAAAAGATATTGGCAAGTAAAATTTTGCCAAAATTTCACAAAATTGATAAAAACAAGCTTGTGAAATTTCAGTGACAACCTTTCTAAACAAAACATTCTCTTATAGTGTTTACAACCCAAAAATCATTATTACTGTGCTAACTCAGGAGAACCTGAAAATGATTGGGTCTGAAATTGACTAAAAATAAAACTGAAATTGACTAATCTGTTTTCATTTACCAAATTGAGAGAAATGCAAAAGCTAAGCAAGTAGCATAAATACATAGTAAGTTGTTTTAAAATAACTGATGGTGTTATTAAAGACAAAGGTAAGGTTTTTTTAAAAAAGAAAATGACTTAACTTGACAATGTCCTTCAACACTGCTGCCCCTTCTTTTTAAAATCTCATCCTTTGCTATCAGAAAGTCATCTCCAGTAATTCCAATTCAAAGTAATGTCAACCTTCCATTCAGAATAAAGCTAGAGAAAGCATTTCTTACTATTGCCAGAATAAGCCATTCTGTCAGAATAGTTAAGGCCACCGATGACACCTTTTCCCACTGTGCCTTATTACCTGGGACATTCACACGTTTTGAATACAAGTCTTTTCTAACCCACACAGAATTCTTTTTATTGCTGCAACTTATCAATATCAAAAAGTGATGTATTATTTTAAAATAACCCTTGTTCACAATGTTACCGCCTGACAGCTGCAATCTGTTCAGCAGCTGTTGTGTTTCACCTACAAAGACTGCATTCTGGTCGTTAGCTAAGAAATCCCCATTTTTAGTATACATATTTAAATTAAAATATTAATTATATGTTGTTTGACATACTATATAACATGGTGATATATATCCTTCTATGTTAGTTTGTTTTCATTTTTGGGGGGGGGGGGGGGGGGGTCAATTGTTCTACTTTTTTAAATAAGTCTGAATTACTAGGTTGGCCTCCATCAGCCAGAACAGCAGATATATTGACCAACCCAAATGTCAGGTTAGCTTTTTTCCTTCCTATTTTTGGAAACAACTGTTGATATTATAGATCTAGAGGCTCTCAAAAAATGATCTAAAAAAACCAACCACTTTAGAATTATTGCAATACAAACTTGAATTCAAAAATAACATACACCTTTACTCAGCCACGGAACTGCCCATTATGTTAAATATTTCAACTGTGTCGATATGTGGAAATACATAAGCAGATAACTAATGCAAAACAAAAGAACAAACAAAAAAGAAACCAAAATGTGGAATCACTATGCAACTCCACAGCAGAAGCTCCCTATTGCAATTCTTAAACCCCTATAAAAGCATGGTATATCGGTATCTTACTAAGTCAAAGAACCCCCTGCAATCCACCACAGGTGGTTTTACCATATGCTGTACAAATAGAGGAAAGCAGCTCCCACATTTTAGTCTATTTTTCTTTAGAGAAGATGATGATGCCACTGTCCTATATCAAAACTCAACAATTGGCATCCAGCATTTCCTGGGAAGATCTGGGAGGTATCCAGCATACATAGTACAAAGTACACACCAGTGAACAAAATAAAGGCTTGTCATGAAAAGTAATATTAGGGAAACTCAATTATTTGGCCTCTCCTATTCCAGAAATTGTTTTGATATTCTTTGGCTCCCAAAAATACAATGGCGTATTAGTTATTTACTCCTTGGAGATTAAAGTGGAAGTGCGTGACAAAAATGTTGAACGGAACTGTATTATATCAAATCATCACTACGAGTCAATAAAGAATATGACACATGGAAGTCATATTAATACTGATGGTATACCACACCTAAACTAATAAAGATGCAGTAAAATATCCTATCAATACTCATACAATATTTTAAAATTATTTTTTAATGGAATTTAGTTCTTATCAAAAGTTCCAGATTAACAGCCAGGAGCTTGACTTTCTTTATCTAAAGAAAATTTCAAGATAACCTATTCATTCAAAAATGTATGTTTGAAGCAATTTGTGTGTACAAAGCTACTCAATACATACACAAACAAGTATGTGCTAAAATTCTGAACGTGCCAATTTGGAGACTCTTTGAAAATCTGGACTCCTCCTAATAAAACAGCTAAGTTTGTTTAACATCTTGAAGAAGATGAATACCTTTAAAAAGTTACAAGGCTTTGTAACCCTGGCTGGCTTTGCAAAGGCTGAGCGGGGGACACCGAAAAGGAAGGCATTGATTGACTGAGTGAGAAAGACAGGGAAGATACAGGAGAAAGACAATACATGGAATCTTTAAGATTTTAAAAAACACTTTTTTGGACTAAGCCAAGTTAGGTTTTTTTTTTTTTTTTTTTTTTAAATCTCTAAAAGAAATTGAAAAGATCCAAAACACACTTTGTTTTGTTCCCTTCTGTCTTCCCTCCTCAATGTCTTCCCCCACACCTGTTCATATGCATCTTCCTAATGTGTATTAAGCTTTTACAGCTCTTTAAGACTATCTAAAAAAAAAATTTTGTGAAGGAAAATAAGACAAATAAGATGAAGGTAGAAACAACCTAAAAAAATCTTCACTTTAACAGTTCACATCACTCACCTACATTTTACTGATTCTAAACTGGGCATAATAATACAGTCTATTATATGATTGGGCTAACGAGTTCCAACCCATGCTGTGAAACTCATAATATCACAGCTAGTAGGCTAGTCACATCACTTGATTTATTCAATCCATTTTTTCTAATAACTGTTAATAAAGAATTTCTAAGAAAATTCAGCAGCTTATGAGAACATAATTAACTTAAAAACTGATTAAACAAGAACCCACCAAGAGGAACTCTGTATTTTATTATTGATTTTTTGTTCAATCAGACCTCTGAAGTGGCCCGTTTTCCAGAAAGCTGCACATTTGGGCTAATATTCCACATTCGCCACCCAGCCTGGTCCTGCCCTGTAGGGTAGCATACATAGGCTAATATTCCCCAGGACGTAAAAGCAGCTAAGGTGCAAAGAAAGAAGCAGAAGAGAGTCTAGGAGAAGTAGCAAGGCAAGACAGGGCTGAGTCTCCTGGGGATGGTACATTCAGGTTCCCAGCTTTGAGATCATTGACCATGATCAAACACAATTATTGTACATTCTGTATTATTTTATTGATATCAAAACAAATACAACTAGATAAAGCCAAATTTGGATTGATCGTTTGACTCATTTATTGAAGTAAGGCAATTTTTAAGTTATCTTGTTTGGGGAGTTCTATTGTGTGTAGGCATAGCAAAACTATACTGCTATGAGTTTGATCTTTGGCAAATATTTTTTACGTCAAGCATTGTTCTTGCTGTTCTGTTTTGGTATGTGTGAGAAAGAGACACACTCATATTCACATGTTTTGTATTATAATTCTTAAGAGAAAATGTGGAGGTCTTCAACCTTGGGATCTCACTACAGTCAGCTTTTAATTTTATTAATTTTTTATAATATTTTTCTCTTTCATTACAATATATTACCCTGTCTCTTTGTATTCAGACCTGTAACAAATTCTGTGTAGCTACCTTTCCTTTCCTTTTCCCTTAATTAAGAAGAATATTGCCTCTAAAGGCCCTAAGACAGCCATTATCTTCAAAGGTTTACAGCAGCAGTTCTGGTGCTCCAAAATGGTAACTGAAAAACTTCAATGTTGCTCTTGTATTTTAAATGTCACTTACCTATTTTAGTATCAATATAGTTCTCAAAAGCTGATTTTGCAGAGATGACTATAGGAACCTCCTGTTTGGTAAGTAAGTTAACTGCTGTCACTGACGTAAGACAGTCTGCAAATACATGTAAAGATCACAATAATTAAAATATGACACCAACAGTGCTAAGAATCTCACTTATTAATATGAAAATTTCTGTGCTTTGCATCCTAATTTCTTATGCGGTAACCCACTGAATCAAAGTACTTTCTTTGTTTAAAGGGAGAGACTCAATTTAGAATCTAGTCAATTTCAAAATATGAATTTAAAGCTGTTAAAAGCTTCTGTAAGTCCCACTGCCAAATTTTGTGATCTAAAAAGCTGGCTTTTCTGTTCCCTGATGGCATGTGAAAGATCCCCACAAATAAGAGACACTAACTCTATATACTAGAAACCGAGGAACAGACAATGTGCAAAGAACTAATAAGTGTACAAAGTAAACCAAGTGAACCATTATTGTTCTCCAATTTCTTTCAGGGTTACTCATTTTAGAAATTACTTGAAACAACAGCTGGTTCAACAATTTCAGACCAAAGCATTATTTTGGCTGACAATGCCCCTTTAAAATAGTAAATTCTAGGGCTGTCAATTAATCACAGTTAACTCATGCTATTAACTCAAAAAAAAAATCACGATTAATTGCACTTATAACAATAGAATACCAATTGAAATTTATTAAATATTTTTGAATGTTTTTCTACATTTTCAATATTGATTTCAATTACAACACAGAATACAAAGTGCACAGTGTTCACTTTATATTATTATTTTTGCTAATGGGGGAGATGGATAGCTCAGTGGTTTGAGCATTGGCTTGCTAAACCCAGGGTTCTGAGTTCAATCCTTGAGGGGACCATTTAGGGATCTGGGGCAAAAATCTGTCTGCAGATTGGTCCTGCTTTGAGCAGGGTGTTAGACTAGATGACCTCTTGAGGTGCCTTCCAACCCTGATATTCTATGATTACAAATATATGCACTGTAAAAATGATGAACCAAAAAAATAGTATTTTTTAATTCACCTTAGACAAGTACTGAAGTGCAATCTCTTTATCATGAAAGTGTAACTTACAAATGCAGATTTTTTTGGTTACATAACTGCACTCAAAAACAAAATAGTGTAAAACTTTAAAGCCTACAGGGGGTCACGAGGTTATTACATGGGGGGGTCGCAAGCTGTCAGCCTCCACCCCATATCCTGCTTCACCTCCAGCATTTATAACAGTGTTAAATTTTTTTAAAGTGTTTTTAATTTATAAGGGGGGAGGTCATACTCATAGGTTTGCTGTGTGAAAGGGGTCACCAATATGAAAGTTTGATAACCACTGCTCTAATGGAAGAGTGCGCCAGGCCCTGGTTCCTCAAATGGAGCAGGTAGTCCAGGACAGCCGGTATGGAAGAATGTGAGGGAGAGATGCCACATTCGGACCCCCAGTGGGAAAACCTCGTCTATTTGGCCAGCTAAGTCAGTCTAGTTGAAGGTTTCCTACTCTCCAGAAGGACCTGTTGGACTCCTTCGGAACAGGCCCACTCCTCTGGGTTCAGCCACACAGTATCCACACCGAGAGGTGGAGGGACTCGAGGTTGGGGTGTAGGAGCCAACCGTGCTCCCGTGACAGCAGGTCTGGTCGGTTGGGCAGGGGCCAGGGAGGGGCCGCTAACAAGTTCATGAGTGTGCCGAACCAATGCTGGCGAGGCCACGCTGGGGTAATCACGAAAACCTGCACTTCGTCTCTCTTGATCTTTGCCAGGACCCGGCTGATGAGTGGAATTAGAGGGAACACGTACATCATGACCATGACAGGAGGAAGGCATCGGAGAGGATCCCCTGCTCAGACCTTGCCAAGAACAGAACGGATGGCACTTCCTGTTCTGTCTAGTGGCGAACAGGTCCACTTGGGGAGCTCCCCACCTCTGGAAGATCATGTAGGCTACCTCCGGGTGGAGCGACCACTTATGGTGAGAGGAGAAATCCACCAGCATATTCTTGACACCAGGAAGGTGACAAGCTTCCAGGTGGATTTCGTGGCTGATTCAGAAATGTCATAGACAGAGTGCCTCTTGACATAGGCCTGACAAGTGTGCTCTCCCTTGTTTGTTGATGTAGACCATCGAGGCTGTGTTGTCCATCAGGACTCATACCACCTTGCCCAACAGGTGGGGCAGGAAGACTCTGCACACCAGCCAGACTGCTTGGAGCTCTTTGATGTTTATGTGCAACTTCGCCTCCTTCAGGGACCATATCCCCATGTCTGGAGGTCGCCGAGATGCACACCCCAGCCCAGGTCTGAGGCATCCAACACCAACTCGATGGAGTGAAGGGGGTTGTCGAACGGAACCTCCTCCAGGACTGTCCTGAGGTCAGTCCACCATCACAGCGAGGTAAGAAACGCCTGAGGAAGGGTAACGATCTTTTCCAGGGGGGTCTCAGAACTGGGAATAGATCATCCCCAGCCATTGTTGCAGGGGCTGCATCCTGAGCCTGGCATGGCAGACCACGTAAGTGCACACTGCCACGTGACCCAGCAGGCACTGACAGACCCTGGTTGTAGTCAGAGGGAACGCGAAGACTTTCACAATGAGGTTCGCCAACACGTGGAACCTTTCCAGCGGCAGGAATGCTCTGGAGCAGATCTAGTCGAGGACTGCTCCGATGAACTCTATCCTTTGCACCGGCACTAACATTGATTTTTGTCGTTTACCAGTAGGCCCAGGGATCGGCACGTGGCTTGAAGCACTGCGACATCCCTTTGACTTTAATGGGGCCAGGATGTTACTCTGGTTCCTCTATGTATACATATACACAAATATATAAGTAAATGGCACGAGTGCATAGCTATACTATAGTAGAGGTGTGTGGCACTCTACTTCAAAATAGCACCCTGGAACCCACGTATTGACCACTGTGATATGATTAGGATATGTTTTGTACACAGTATGCCTTGTGAGGTATCATTTAAAAAGTCTCAATCCGCTGAACATTACTATCCTATTGGATTGTATGTACTATCATTGTATGTGAAGTGATGAAGTATTGCTATGTGTTTGTTACTGAAATATGGGGTAAGTAGAAAAAGCCCACAATTAGCTTTTCAGTGACAACAAAGAACAACTGATACGACAGATTTACATCAGGACCAGCCAGATATGTGTTGATGGCCCATCAATAAGAATCCACTGTCCCAGAGACTCCTCAGAGAGGGCATGTACCGAATGGGGGTTACCTAGCCCCCCACGTCACAAAGGCTGGTGCATGTCCACTTTCCTTTGACAAAGTGGTGAACTAATTGATGAGCTTGCACTGTTCAAGAGGAGGTCTTGAGCTGTATAAAACGGTACATTTCTGGGGTGCAAGTCTGGGGAAATTGGCTGGGGACTCTCTCTGTATAATTCATGAGTGGCTTACAGAGCATTCATACAACTTAGCTTGGTGTGTCCCTGTATGTTGTTGACTGAGTGAGCACAGCACCTGGAGGGGTTTTGCTGCTTGTCACTAGCACATTGTAAGAGACAGCCCAGGGAGGAGAATTAATGGGATACAGCGGTCCCACAGTCCAGATTGTACCCCAAGGGTGTGTCACAAGGTGTGTAACTGTTTCCATTTTAAAGGTTCTTTTCAATTGCTTATAACTTTCTCAAACTTTCATCATTCTGGCTGAAATTTTCTAGATTTGGTCTCACAGGAAGGTGAATTCCTATAGGCAACTTGAAGCAACAATGGTTCGACTATTTTTGTGTAGGAAATGTGTAAAAAATACACTTTTGCCATTATCAAAAATAACACGTGATCTTTACTGCACAGCTTTTGCGCTCCAGTCATCTGGCATAGGAATATAAAAGTTGGCAAGGATGTAATCCCTAGGACGCAGCTGTGCCTTTCTCTGGGCCAATGAAAATCTGTTTTGATTTAGCTGAGTTATAAGAGCTTAACATGCATTTCTCACAGGCATAGTGGTTTTTAATCATACAACAGAATCCCTCTGATATGCCAGCTCCAGTTTCTCCTGGCTCCCATGGAAGAGGCTCAGGATAACCAATACCTTCCGGCCCCAGTTTCTTCTGATTCCATATGAAAAATATCAAGGTTGTAAAAATGAACCATTCAAGTCAGGAAGTACTTAACTCTGCTCCCTGCGCATTTACATTATGACACTGTCTTTAATTACATGTTCACTTTTTTTTTTCCCTGTAGGATTATTTCCTCATTCCCTGCAGAAGTTGGAGAGTATGAAGTTAATGAGGCAGTGGGCCACACATTGAGCAGCAAAGATAAAAATAATTCTTGAACAGCTGCCTCATTCTCTGAGCCATGTATTCTGTCACTGAATGAGGTGGAAAAAGTAGTATGCAGTTATGATATTAAAGACACTGAGCAAGATTCTCTGGTCAGCTCTGTCCCTATGCACAGTGCTGCAAAGGGGATGGAATCAGGGTCATCTTTTCTGTTGGGGATATTCCCCATGTGGGCAAGTCTCCAACAGCTGTAAACCTGGCATAGCCAGTTCCTATATCACCCTCCCTACAGCTCTCAGTGCAGCGAGCATGTGACAGGTGGGGAAGAGTAGCTGAAATGCGCTGTGCTCCAACTACCCACAGCAGGAAGATGGCCCCTTAGGGACTACTGTGAGCTGTGGCAATTTAGAGTAGCCCTAAATCTATGCCCAGGCCAGACATTGGGAAGAGAGTCAGGGAGATACAACTGGTTCTCTGATGGTTTCCTTATGTGTTCCACTGAGCATGAGAGGAGCAAAGCAGAGGATTTGACCTTATATTATAAACACGTGTGCACAAGGTAGTTAATATTTTTTCAATTTAATAAAAATATAAGTATTAGCAGAATGAAGTAGAAATAAAATATGTATATTTTGTACTTAATCTGCTTTAAGGCATCCTGTTACTCTTATCGTTGTGAGTTTCCAAATGTAACAAAATAACAGGCCATACCTCTACTTAGCCCAGGTGAGTGCGGTGTCTCTTAGGAAGTCAGTTACAACTCTCTTACCTGGAGGACAGTCTATGCCAGCTCCAGAATAAGTCAAGGCCAGCCATGGGGCTGCTCTAACTTACACCATTGGGACATTATGCCAGCTGAGGATCAATGTGACAAAGCATATCTTAGCCATGCTCCCTTCACACGCCCATCTTTTCCCACATGCCCCGGGGATGGGGTAGGGCAGAACGGGGAGATATTTGTGGTGGACTCTGCCAGCTTTATGCCAATGAGGAGGCAACACTCCACCAGGACAATTTTCTACTGGGCAACTACAACCAGAACAGAAACAGGAATCTGGCCCACTACTTTCATGCAACCAATTGACTTCTTTAAAGGTTTATCAACCATTCCAGCTATTGTCATCTCACCATCCTTGAAGTCAGGATGAGGTAAAGTGATACTACTTGACGTGTACAAAGAATCAAAAGGAATTGTTCCTCCTCAACAGGAATTTTTATGCTCATGCTCCCCCCCCCCTTTTTTTTTAAACTTTAGTCTCTAAAACTATCACAATTCCAGAATAAAATAAAAATAAAAACTCACCTTTGCCTGGGATGAACTCACTCTGCAACACTTCCTTCAGACTACTATTTCCATGCAGTAGTCTATGATCAGGTAAAACATATAAGTGGGAAGCTCCATAAATGGCTTCAGGTGTATAGGTATAGGCAGCTAGCTTCTCTCCTGTTTCTTTGCCATTAACCTGATAAAGAGCAGAAAGTATTCCAGGGCAGTTTTATTGCTAATTTTCTCCATCAAAATTCCATTTTTTATATTTCCTTCTGCTGTGACAACTGGTCTATAACTTTTGCTTGCTTAGGAATATAACATGGAAAGTACGTCAAATTGTTTTCAATAAAGAATGTTATAAATAGGTGCAAGAGAAACAGACAGACGGACTAAATTATTCCAAACAGAAAGTCACACACATATTGATATAATCCAAGGACTGTTCAAATTATGTTTGTTAAAAGCATATGACATGGAGCTGGAAGTTAGTGCACCAAAACTGCTGCATCAGATATTAGGCCTAATGGTGTGCAAAATGATGTGGGGTTGGGCTATTCCATCAATCACTCTTTGCTAAAAGAAACAGACTTTGGGGGGAAAGAAAATAGAGAAAGAACTGACAATATGAAATAACAGAAATGGTGGCTACTGAAGCAAACTTCACCTTCATGGCTTCCATCCCCACGATCTCTTGGGACCCCAGGGCCTTCATTACCCTAATCCTGAGATGTCCTGACCAGACTGGGCTAGAGAAAGGGACCCAGATAACATCGCCACCTCTACTGGCTCCAGCTGATTCCCAAACACCACTTGGGATGAAAGGGTGGACTTTAACAGTAGCAGCAGCAGAAGCAACAACTCCAGCCCATCACAACTAACTTCTCTTTTACCCAAAAGGACAGTTATTAACACCACCTAAGACATTGTCAAACAAGGGTTTTTTTCCTTTTAAAAACTCTCTCTAGCTAAAGGGAATAAGGGATATTGTTAAAATGAAAGCCTTACATAATACTCCAGATTTCAAATGCTTTAGCTATTTTTCCTTCTTTTCTGTATCTTTAATAAAAGGTTACAAGGATTTTTAATGGTTGCTGTGGTACTAAGCTGGCCGAGGTCTCTGTGTACCAAACCCAGGACCTTGTTTAACACTGTTTATTGTTGGACAGGGACTGGGGTTATGTTAACACCTTTGGCCTATATAGTCCATCTAACTTAATACAATATCACACCTTCCTTCCTATTCACATTAAAGGCCCAATTAATCCATCAGATACACAAGGATAACTTCCAATATCACAGGCAGAAGCTAACTCTCCAGAGCTCTAATCCTGACTCAGACATCATCTCTCTCTGTGGCTCTGGAAAAGAGAACCTTCTTGCCTCTATTTCCCCATCTATAAAACAGGGATAATCATACTTAAGAACCTCTTTGGGTATTTAGCCTTATCCAATGCTACACAAGTCAATGGGAGCCTTTCCATTCACTACAACAAGCACTGTATCAGACCCATTGTGAGAATATCACAGTTAATGTTTGCAAATCACTTTGATGTATTATAAGTAAATGACTAATGACTTTATGCACAGTAAGCATTATTCAGGGACTGCTGTATTCTGTGACTACAGAATTTACCATGAAAATCTATCCCTTGCCACAGATTTGTGATCCAGAATCTAAACTTTCATTTAAAAAAAATTATGTCTGTGGCCCTAGTGGTAGTGGAAATAATCTTGTTTTTCTGAGTTTGCAGGCATCCTGCGACAATAGTTCTGACAGAAATTGCCCCATTATTCATCTAAGTGAGGTGCTGAATCTGAAATCTAAACAGAATTTTAAACTGTTTCCATCTCCAGCCAACTCACTGACATTTCTACAATGAAGTTAAATGCTGCAGATTTTTGTACTTACAACACATAATGAAAACTGGAAAAGATGGCACAATATGAAATAAATTAAGTGTAATATATGACTAACACTAGGGACACTGTACACTAATATTTATTTTCATATTTTATTAATTAAAAATCTATTTTTTAAATTTAAATTAAGCTACTGCAGAATTACTACAGAATTTTGGGCCCATTAAATGCTTTAGCACATGGAGCCCTCAGAGGAGATTTTCAAGTGCACATCGAGGCATACATTTACAGAAGCCTCTAAGGTGGCTGGTTTTTCAGATGTGCAGAGCCCCTTTAAAGTATTTCAATTTGGGCTCCCAGAAATTAAAACACCTAAAGTCATAAGTTATTTATGAAATGTTAGGCCAAAGCAATTGGGCACCTAACTCTCACTGAAAGTGATTGGGAGCCAGGTGCCTAACACCATTGGTACCTTTGAAAATCTCTCACTTGATCATCATCCAGAGTCATTTCACTTTTGCATCTTTCCAAAAGGATGTCAAATATTCTCTTTGTTCTGGGGACAGAGCACAGGGCAAAGTGTACCTGTACTTTTCTTAAGTTCTCCTTATCTACCTACCTCTTTTATCCAGCACTTTTCTTTAGGTTCCTCAGTATCTAGTTTTCTAGTTTGCATTAAACGTAACTACTTACTACTTACAATAAATAGTACTATCAATATAAAGAGGCTCAATTTAGCATAGATTTCCCAAGAGGGGAGTTCTTCCATTGCCAGTGGAGGAAAAGAAAAAAAAACAAACAAATCTCTTACCCCTGTTGCTCTACACTGATATCTATGGGTTTGAGAGCTATATGTGTGCATCCTCAACAACCCCTGTTGCTTTAAAAAGTTTCTGTGGTCATGCATGTTGGCAGGACTCAATGTTAGGAAGGAAAACAAATATTGAGCAAAGAAAGCTTCTGTACCCAAAGCATTTAACCAAAAATAGTTTTAAAGACTCAACTGCTAAAGAAAAGCCAGTAGTATTTTGTCCTACTAAGAACTAATAATAGTTTCATGTGATTTTTGTCCCAAGAGCTAATAACCACAGTAGCAAAAATACTTATACTTGATGCAGCTGGCTTTTCTTGGGAATGGTTGGAGATGAAAGAACTACTAAGTTAGATCTATATAACTTCTCAGCACTCATCAGTGGACTTTGTGGACCCTAGGAGACACAGACAGAACTGAACAGCTACAGGGTTCCAAACTGCTGAACTCACACACCAAATTTTGATGGAGGATTTCAGTTTCTTGCTTTTTATACTAATGAGAAGCTACTAAAATTTTACTACTTTTCTCCCATGAATAAATTCCAGTACAATGAAGAACTGGAGCTTTTAAATGTGACTCATGAAGCTGATATGATCATTATGAGAACACTCAGAAACACAGCTCAACATACCTGTCCTCTTTGTTTTATCTTAACCCTACATATCTGTTTTTCACTCCGTCCAGTGATTAAATGTAGTCTCATGACATTACCTTCCCACTTAATCTGATATATTTAAGTAATCTCGCATCTTAATTTGCTTTGGGTTAGAATTGTGAATTTTGATCAGCCACAGATTTGGGTTATTAAGTAAAAGTTCACTTACAAAAATACTAAGGTCTGCCACAATTTTTCTGCAGGAAATCTTCAGTGAGCTTTGAATGTTATAGTGCAGTAAGAATAAAAATAATGCAAAGTGTTATATATATGTGATAGTATCCTTAATTTTCAAAAATCTTCTAGATATTAAGAAAAATCCCATTATGCATTTCAGTCATTTTGCATAATCCACACAAAGAAAGGGATGGTCAAATTTCTGACTCACCTTTAACACGAAGTCAAGATAACATCCAACACAATCACCTATCCAGTTTGCTTGCATTTCCTTTATACCATACCACTCAGGGAGATCTGACAAAGAATCAAGCATGGCCTGGCACAATATAAACGAGGTGTTAGCAACTCTAGCATATATATAAAACCACATACATTAACACTTTCACATTTAGTTATATAAAGGGGCACAGCAGTAGAGCTGCAGGAGTAAAAACATGAACAAGGTGTTCTTCTACTATAGCTCCCCCAATTTCATATCTTTCAAGAACTAGTGGAACATGGCAAAGGCCAGAAATGTAGTGCATCCAATTGTTTGAGATATAGCTTCCTTAGGGGCACAGGCTTAAACATTGAACACAGAAAGACTAGGAAGAAAAAGTAAACAAGGAAAGATACCATTTTAAATCTGTGTTAATTGTAGTCCTGATCCTGAAAACATGCATCTGATTGGTCCTGTTGAGCACAACAGGACTGTTTATATGCATATGTGTTTTCAGGACTGAATGCTATTTTGGGACAAGTTCTCTGGCTAATAGCCTGGAAATTGTATAGAGATAGGTCAAATTTATTTATCCTAAATTTTTCAAACTCAACTAATTGTCATACTATAACAATGAGGCTGATGCTGTCCATCAGTTTTACATACGTTATCAGATTTTTATAATTTTATTTATATTTTACCTAGCACAATAGGCCCAATTCTGAATGGAACCTCTGGTTGCTATTGTAATACAAATAATATTAATTGATAATAATGGTGTATATTAAATGTAAAATGTTATGTTAATACAATATTACGGATAAGATTCTACCCACACAACAAAGAAGAAATTCACAGCGATGGTTCCCACATTATCCATTATTTTCTTCCCATTCATAATGTAGCAGTTTGCATTACTGTAACTTGTATGCAGTTTGTGTACATTTATATAGAGAGTTATAGACATATTGCTTTCTTGGTGTGCATGCTCAGGCATACAAACAGCATGGAGCATTATGATTGCCGTTGGAAGCATTGCTTTAAATCTGCTCATTTTGTTTACATAATTTGAAAAGTTTTTTTTTTTTAAATGAAAAACACACAGAATTTAAACAAAGAATTTGGGGGGAGAGGGGGTATAATGGAAACCCCTTCTGAATCTATACTTCATAAGATTTGACATTTTTGCTAGGAGTATTCCAGCACTGTTCAAAACTTTTACCTTGGCAGAAATACAGCTGGAGCCATGAGTCAGACAGAAAGATAGTTGATACAATGTTCAGTAGTTAATTTCTAAGTAGAGGAAGTCAATATGCTGTATCACTTGTCCTTAAAGTGCACAGCTCCAACATGAAACATGAAAGCCTTTTATTATTTTGTTAATTTACAATTACCAGGGAGCATGGATCATTCATACTATACGTCACTAATTAGGCTCCACTTCATAGAATATAATTACTGAACACACAATTTGCTCTTTTCAATTATTATATTTTAATTATACTAAAAATGTCCAAAATTATGTACTTAAAACATGTTACAAATGCTAGTTGCTGGCTACGGATGTTTTTATTATGATTCACTCTATGATTCACAATATAATACATTTTTGTCATCCACACCCCATAGCTACATACTGTTTTGGATTATTATTCCTTATTAGATTAACCTTCTTTTGCATCCTTAACTAACTACTTCCTTTTCTGCTGATTTATAGATATAAGAATGCCAAGCTGCTGCTTTTTAAAACAATAATGTAATGACTTTAGTGGAATATAAACCAACAATTCCCTTTATTGTTTCATGTTCTGTTTTAAATGTTCATGTTAAGACTATTTACCTTGCTTGGTGTCCTGTTCCATAGAGTACTGGGCTCTATCTACAGTGAATACTGAGTGCTTACATATAATAACCCAATGCAAGAAATGCAGAGGACAAACCAATGAATGGATAATTTCTTTTAAAATAATTATATATATTTTATATAAATACATTTTAAGAGTGTGCAAATAGGTCAATAGACAACTGACTGGCTAGTCAGATACTGTTCTCTTCAAAATCCACTGGGCAACTATTAGGATTTTTTTTTATAATTCGAGTGTTGCCCCTAACTGACGTCCATTACACACACACACACACACACACACACACACAGTCAACTTGAGTGTAGTAGTGCTTTTAACTCGAGTTGGCTGGCCCATCAGAAAATATAACCTACTGATCAGGTTAGCACAATTCCTCAGCTAATAATCACTTTGTGTAGCTCAAACCCTGGGTCCCGCATTGACTTGGGGGCTTAGACCCTCCACTCTTGCAAGGTCCTAGGACTCTGAGTCTGAGCCAGAGTCTGAGATATTTGTGTGTAGACCGAAGGGGGATTAGGGTTTGAGCATAAGTCTGAGCTTTGGCTTGCACTGCAGTAGAGACATACCCTCTCACGCAATCTAGACTACCTTGAGTTTAAACAACTAGAGTTAACTCTGCAGTGAACACATAGCCTTATACACTGTGTAAGCACAGAAACTTCTTCACATAGGTGTGTGCCTGCACAGTACACAGTGAAAAGACAAAATAAATGCCGTCAAAATTTCGGAACAGATAATTCCCAATCCCAGTTCTTTGCACTTAAGGCATTGCCCTAATAACTTGAGAGGCCTACACTGGGAAATTTAGTAAAAACCAACAAAAGTTAAAACATTTTAAACAGTATTACAAAGGGGAAAATGTGCATTGGAGATATATTACTAACATGTTAATAAATGTTACTCAATATTTAATAGATAACCTTACAACAATCTCAAACTGGATACTCATCAATTCTCACTCATTTAATATGCTCACTTTTTAAAAATCATTTGAGTAAATGAAAACATTTTTGTAAAATGTTCAAAGAAAAACGTTTTCTGAAATGTTCATCACCGAATAAAATTAAGATGGACTAGACGCTGAAAAAAGTGTCAGTAACAGGGGTAATACTAGTTTTTTCACTCTCCTGATTAAGTAAATGGGAGTGCTCAGCACCATTGAAAAATCAAGACACTTATTTGGGTGCCTGAAATACGGATTTAGGAGTCTAACTTCAGGCACCCAAGTTTGAAAATTCTGGTCCCTCACTTTGTTTTCAAACAGAGAAGATACAATTTGGAACCATAGCGAAAATATAAATAAATGTGGCGAAAAGCTAGTTCTGTAATTAGATTAGACACCAGAAATAGCAGGGAAAATAAAGGCATCCACTGGCAGAGCAAAGTCTGAAACAAAGAATGGAATAAAATCAAATGCGATAAAGTGACAAAGAGAATGGATGTAAGGAGAAAGGTTAAGTGACCTAAGTCAAATAAGGGAGTAACAAAAGTTTAAACTGCGCTCTGGCAATACACACACTAACAAAATGAACAAAGAAATACAAATCAAGAGTCAGGCCATGTCTACACTAGAAATGCTGCCGGTGGTCCAGCCAGTGAGGTAAGGGGGCAGGGAGCAGAGGGGGTTGGATAGAGGGCAGGGGAGTTTGGGGTCACAGGCGCCAACTTCTCCTGGTGCCAGTGGGCGCTCGACCCCCGCCCCGCCCCCACTCCACCCCTACCCTGCCCCTATTCCAACCCCTTCCCCAAAGTCCCCACCCCAACTCCACCCCCTCCCTGCCCCTATTGGACTCCCTCCCCAAATCCCTGCCCCGCCTCCTCCCCTGAGTGCGCCACGAACCCACTCCCCCCACTCCCTCCCAGAGCTTGTTATGCTGAGAAACAGCTGTTTTGTGGTGGCAAGCACTGGGAGGAGAAGCAGGGACGGGTGCGCTCAGGGGAGGAGGCAGAGGCGGAGTTGAGGTGAGCTGGGGCGGGGTGGGGAGCTTGGCTGCCGTTGGGTGCTGAGTATCCACCAATTTTTCCCCATGGGTGCTCCAGCCCCGGAGCACCCACAGAGTCGGTGCCTATGTTCAGGGTGGTGGTCAGGGGGTAGGGGTGTGGATAGGGGTCGGGGCAGTCAGAGGGCAGGGAACAGGGGGGTTGAATGGGGGCAGGAATTCCCAGGGGGCAGTCAGGAAGGAGGGGGGTTGGATGGGGTTGCAGGGGGCAGCCAGGGGCAGGGGTTTGGGGGCCATTGGATGGGGCAGGGGTCCTGGGGGTGGGCAGTCAGGAATGAGAGGAGAGGTTGGATGGGGCGACGGGGGGGGCAATCAGGGGCGGAGGGTCCGGGGGCAGTCAGGGGACGGGGAGGGAGGGATGGATGGCGTGACGGGGGGCAATCAGGGCTGGGGGTTCCAGGGGCAGTGAGGGGACAGGGAGGGAGGGATAGATGGGGCAGGAGTCCCAGGGGTGAGAAGCAGGGTGGGTTGGATAGGGGGCGGGGGCCAGGCCACAGCCTCCCCAACTGGCCCTCCATACAATTTCAGAAACTCAATGTGGCCTTCGGGGCAAAAAGTTTGCCCACACCTGTCTAGAAGGAACTCTCCTCCCTTTGGTTGGCCTAGAAGGAAGGATACAGCACCACAAGAAAAATAATTCTCTAACACCAGGAAGGAGGAGTACAGTAAATGAGATGTGAATAAAACGGAATGAGATCAAAAAGTTAGAATAGTGCAAGTCCAAGGAAGGTTATGGAAATCAGAAGGGCAGATTTAAAGCCAGTGAGAATATCATCAACTTGAGATGGCCCCACTTTCAAGTAAGAGAGTAGCACCATTCTGTGACTTTCTGAAGGTTAAAAAGTACCAATTTTAAGCAGATCTAAAAGAAGGAATTGTAATAATTGAAAGGGGAAATGTAAGGCATGAATAACAATCTTCAACAGAAACAAAGACAAAGTAAAGCCAGGTCAAATTTTGGTAGTCTAGCCAAGAATTATACCGTAATAGAGCCTATATCTACATAGCAATCTAATCAAATAAATTCAGGATACAGAGGACTTAAAACTAAGGTTTTCCAATAGTTTCCCAACAAAGAGGAGATCCCTCCTCTGTTGCACTAAAAGGGATGGGCTGGAGTGGGGTGACAGATTTTAAAATAAAGAAAACTGAATCTCTATCTGACTTTAGGGAAATATGAATTCTATGACAGATGGATGCCTGATATCACATCCTTACTGATACGAAAAGAGTTTCAATACTTCAATGATAGTAAATGAAGTAAACAGAAACTTCTACCATATGAGAAAATCAAAACTTAACATGTAAGATGTAAAACCAAAACTTTTTATTCTACTTACAGCTGACACTTATGAAATTGGCTGATTGAACTGCTGCACTAATATAAGAGAGGATAACACGAAGAAGTGGGCAAATGATTTTACTTCAAAAGTACTCAATTTATTAATAAACAAAAATGTCTTACACTTAAACACAAAATAGTGTGGGAAAGTGCTGGGTTTGAAATCACATTAGCAGGAAGCCATGGGTATACTCAAGATCTGTTAAATTTAAGCTGGCAAATTTAAGTTCTTACTTATATTTACCCGTACTCCCAAGAGAGTAACTGAATATAATTCAAGTATTATGATGCTACAGAAAGTCATTTGCTAAAATTTAACATATAACAATATAGTGGCAAATAAAGGTAATATTACATACATCTCATCTATTTAGTGCTCTACTGAAGTATTTCCAACTCATGTATTTTTTTTTTCTTACAGAACTGGATTTTTAATTTCCACCCCATCTCTTATTATTTTATTCCTCTACCTTCAATTGCCTCTTTCTACACTACAATAGGTCACACTTAAATCTTATTTCCCAAGTGTGAAGTATCCTGAAAAAAATATATATATATACACAAGGAGCAATAACATTGGTACTGTACCTGCTTCAAACTCTCACTAGCAAGAGCCTCAATTCTCAGCAGTTTTTGCCTCTTTCTATATTCTGTAACTCACTGTCAAACACTGCTGCCTGACCAGATACAACTGAGATAAATAACTGAGTTACAAAACAGGATAATTGAGTTCCTAAAATATTCAGCTTTCTCTCTGTTTATGTCACTGAAGAGAATTTTTCCCCATATTCTTTAGTCACAAACATACATTTTCACTTGGAGAAAACTGAAAAACAGTCACATTCATTCTGCAAATCTGACTCCAAGAACTGCAATAGATTAGGTGTTTCTATTTAAAAAAATTAACCCTGAAAGTCCATTGCTTTAGTTGCTATTGTATAATAGGAATTTAGATCTATAGTATTGTAGCATTTGATGCTATACTTTATTTATATTAAGCCTGAAAGTACAGCCTGGCCTGGATGCCTACAAGTAATTCCTGTGTTGCCATGTGGGTTCACACCTTGCATTAACAAGTGCCAAGAGAGACAGTGCTCTGGGCCCCTGTACAGGAGACAGTGCTTTACATGACTCAAGAGTAAGGGCTCCAAAGGGATTTGTATCAGCCCCATTCAGCCAGAGGGATGGTAAGTCTGACATAGAACTTTGAGTGCGGGAAGTATAAAATCCCAGAGTCTGAAAAATTAAAGATTAAAAGGCAACATCTTTATTCTCCTCACGACTAAGACTTTACCTTACATTATGCACTTTAACTGAGATACTGTCAAGATCCCTTCTCCACTAAAAGGCAGTATTTGGTTTTATTTTGTTGTGGAGTAAGGAGGCAGCCATTCTGCGCAGTACCACAGAAATAAAACAAGAAAAATATTCAAGAAACATGAAATCAGGACACACAAGCCTAGTCATATTTGGACCTATATTTCCATTCTTGATGTCACCACTACTGCTGACAAATAAATTACTGCAATACTTTTCTATGGCATAACCAACCATTAATACAAGTTAATCAGAATTTGCTTTTAATCTGAGCATTCTCTCCTTGCAAGAATTTTATTAATTCCACTTGTGCTCATCACACACAAATTTCACTTTTTTTCAGCATGGAATGCTGTTCTAAATACTGGCAGATAAAATCATACAGTAGGAAATAAGCATTCAATTTTCTAAAAAAAATCTGTGATATTTTTCAAGATTTCTTTTGTCCATGGTATTAACAGCACAATCACAGGTTTGCCATGGAGCACAGAATTCTAATTCTAAAGACAAATCAATCTGGGATTTAATAACATTGAAATATTTCCTTCTGTTGCCTCACTCAAATTAGACAGTTCCTCAGTTGTCTTTTTCTTCATAGCTGAGGTTTAATTTATGCACTTTAATAAACCATATGCATTCATGAATACATTCACAGTGACACCCACTCAGCTCTCTACCTCAAAAACTGACAAATGGAGGGACAGCAGTGGAACTCCCTTGATTCCACAGTTTGTGAATGTTGGTAGGGCTGAATGCCTAACCCCTGTCCAGAAGGTACAAACTCCTGTGTGCTGGAATCTTTCTTTGAGGGGTTTTCCTACACAATGCTGAGAAAGTGACTGTTAGGTGTAAGGGCAAGTCAAGGGAAAAGTTGCAACCGAGCTGGTAGGTCCCTTCACTGACCATTTCTCCATCCAGGGGTTGCGTAGGAAACTATGCCTAAAACTTCATAATGTACTATCCAGCTACTCAACCTGTGTACCATGGGAAGGATGTGCCTCTAAATATTTGTTTAAAAAACATGCACTCAGAGAGAGCAATTCTCAGAGTTGGCTATAAACTAACTACGGCAGGATTTTGTGGTTCCTGCAAATTTCCACATTTTTAAAATGAAGTATAAATATACTACCCTAGAGTTGGACAAAAAACAGGGATATGAATTCATGAAAAAAAATTACATTTCGAAGTTTTCTGTTTTGCAACATTTGGAATGTATCTATTTTCTGCTCCTTAGTATGAGTTTTTAAAACCAAATATCAAAATGTTATTGAAATGTTCAGAGCACCCCTTCAGGAGAGGGCAGGGCTAACAAAGGCCAACCTTACGTATCATTATTTGAAGACTTAGCTGGCTGTGCATAAAAAATAACTATACCATTTTACACTTGTATACAGAAATAACTAACAGATGAATCTGCATACAGTCCTAGCTGAGTAACCATAGTAACTAAATATTTCAGAATAAGATTCTAAAATGCACAGATAATAGTTTGAATAATAATGCCATCAGTTAAGCCCAATATACTTTTACCAAAGAAATTTGTCAAAACAAAAAAGCTAATTAAAATTTACTTTTTTAAAAAAAGAATCTATAAAAGTTACTTGACAGTATCTTAAGTTTACTGATAAGTTTTGAAAAATGAGACAACATGGTCATGATTACTTAAAATAGTATCTGCATAGTCACTCTTTCTACCCTTAAAATGTGTCATCATTGGTGAAGTGCCATATGAGCAAACAGCATTTTTGTTCAATTTTTGTTTTCTTTATTTTAAGAAATGAATGAATATAGGTGAAGTAACAATAACCAATTCTAAAAACAAACCAAAAATATCTCTCCTGACATACTGGAAGCCTAAAAAATGTTATGTGCATAAACAAGGTTGTCAAGGCTGCTTCCCCACTCTGAACTTTAGGGTACAGATGTGGGGGCCTGCATGAAAACTTCTAAGCTTAACTACCAACTTAGATCTGGTCCGCTGCCACCACTCTCAATGCTAATTCCCTTCCCTGGGTAGCCTTGAGAGACTCTTCACCAATTCCCTGGTGAATACAGATCCAACTCCCTTGGATCTAAAAACAAGAAAAAATCAATCAGGTTCTTAAAAAGAAGGCTTTTAATTAAAGAAAAAGGTAAAAATCATCTCTGTAAAATCAGGATGGAAAATAACTTACAGCGTAATCAAACTTAAAGAGCCCAGAGGACCCCCCTCTAGCCTTAGGTTCAAAGTTACAGCAAACAGAGGTAAACACCCTAGTAAAAGGTACATTTACAAGTTGAGAAAAACAAAGGTAAACTAACACGCCTTGCCTGGCTGTTTACTTACAAGTTTGAAATATGAGAGACTTGTTCAGAAAGATGTGGAGAGCCTGGATTGATGTCTGGTCCCTCTTAGTCCCAAGAGTGAACAACCCCCAAAAGAAAGAGCACAAACAAAAGCCTTCCCCCCCACCAAGATTTGAAAGTCTCTTGTCCCCTTATTGGTCCTTTGGTTCAGGTGTCAGCCAGGTTACCTGAGCTTCTTAACCCTTTACGGGTAAAAGGATTTTGGAGTCTCTGGCCAGGAGGGATTTTATAGTACTGTACACAGGAGAACTGTTACCCTTCCCTTTATAGTTATGACAAAGGTACACTTGATTAATGCAACAGCCAAGATGACTGCATAACATATTATTGACCCTTTGTGCATGATTGCTATTTGGTGGTTTACTTAAGCACATACTTGGAGGTTAAGCAAAAGTAGTAGCCAGGAGAAAAAAGGAAGAAACATAGTAAAGCAGAGAAGGAAAGTGGATATAAAAGAGGAATGTAGATAAACAGAAAGATGATCTACCTACAGTATGTGCCTTGGTTGTTAATATTCATGGGTAATGATCAAACATTTTGTAGAAGCTTCAAGGAGGAAAAAGAATTTTAAAAAAATAATTAATGATTATTCAGTCCCTGTTAGCTGAAGATTCACATGACAAGTGAAAGGAGAAGAGACTCTGACAGGGTTACTCAACTCAAATATATTTTAAAACACTGATCCTTACCTATAAGAAGCACATGTGAAAGGCAAACCTAATTTTCCTGATTGGCCATATATAAGAAAAAAATAAAAACAGGATATAAAAAAAAAGTACCTATTGGTGAGAACAAACCATTCCCATTTTTGACTTCTCCACTGCTGAATCCTAAACCAGTTATTTAGATCTCTTACTTTAGAGGAGGAGGAGAAAGGCAAATAGGAATAATAGTTTGTGCACGAACGCATGCATAACACATTCTCCTGCTAGCCTGATGAAGACCTGAAGAGAGATTTTGTGGGGTGATGTCCAAAAACCTCATACTCACACCTTTGCATAAACAGTAGTTTTGATAAACCACTGTCTGAGGTACTTCTGTTCCACTTTTGCTCCTGAACGCCATGAACAGCCATTTTCATCCACCTGTTCATTTGCTAGAACAGTCTGATCCACTGGGTCCCAATTAACCATGGCCTAAAAATGTTTTAGGAAACAAAGTACTAGTTTTAGTATGTGTGTCACAAAAAGTAGATCTAACTTTTCAGGTATTGACAGTACTCATACAAAGATAGTTTCCAAGGCTCCCGTGATCTCTGCATAAAAACGTGCATTAGAGTCATCTCCATGAATTGAGATTCAACTGGGGATCTATTGGACACTGTGCTCTTCAGAACTCAAAGGCCAACAACGAAGCCTGCTACCTTTCTACAGAGTTAAGACACGCATACTTGGATTGATTGTACTAACAGGGGGTATAGTGACCCAAGGACATTTGTGATCTTCAATAATGAAGTAAAAACACTACTGAACATCATTCTCATTGGCTTTACAGAGCAAGAATATAGTCTGAAGTTAAATAGGCTGATTCTGATCCAAAAGCTCTGGGGGTAAGTATGAGGAGAATTTATAGCTAAAGAGCTCTAACCTGAGAGGTTGAGGAATCACATATAAAAATGTTCAAGTAACACTGGTCAGCTGTAAATATAAGTAAGTTAAACAGAGTTAACATTTCCTGCACTGAATTTGACTACTCAATATATGTTATTTTAGATATCACTCTCTCCTATTTATATCAATCCAAGTAAACTAGAAAGTACAAAATGGTATAGTGTAGAAAATATCTGTGTTCAAGTCCAGCCCTAATCACATGTATCCTTTCTTCTTCTTAAACACAATGCCTGTGCTTGGGAAGAAGCAAAAACCACTTCACAAATTGTGTGAAGGGAAATACTGTAGTATGTAGCTGCTTGATTCCCTTCCCCTTAGGAACACAATTGTTATTAACAGTGACTATTTATGCATCATCTGATTGCCTGCATTGATTTATACAATATAAATGATAGGAATTTAAAATTTTTCATCAAAAATATCTATATTTAATTCATTCCATCTACAAATCAAGCTCACATGAATACAAGTATTCCATGGGAATTCATGCTTAATGTGATTCAGCTACCTTTTATCTTTAACCTACTAATAACGTCAAACTTTTTTGAAATTAAAAAGATACTTAATATCATACCATGCGAGATTAATTTATTACAATCCATTTTCAAAGCCAATCAAAATACGTATCTTCAATAATGGTATAGCACATTGTAAAAGTGGCTCTAAAAACAGTGACCATTTTATTTATAAAACATTCCCTAACAAGATGACTAGACCACTGCAAAGTTAAAACAAAACATTGATGAACACAAAACAGACAATATTAAAAAAATAATAAAAAGCTAAAAAGACAAAATGAAGCAGTATCATTATGAACTCCTTTTCTTTTGCTAAATAACTATGATCCAAAGCTGAGAAGAAATGGGATGATTTTAGTTTGCAGATATTGAGGAGAAGCATATTTGTTGAAATCTTGGACTACGATTAAACTAGCCATGAGACAGTGGTGTTAATTAGTACTACTACACAATCCAGAACTTTTCAAATAGACAACTCCATCACAATCAATGAAGAAAAAAAATAGAGCAACACCACATGTAAGTCAGTAGATGAAAGTCATAATCAGGGATTTAAAGCTGTGTTTTGTCCCTTCTGTCTCACTACTGCATCCTCTCCACTAGTGTTCAGAACTCATGCAGTCTCTCACTTTAGAGAAGAGACAGGAGTCTGTTATGATGAATATAAACTGGGTTCTTTACTGAAGCTGAAAGACAGAGACAGACTCTGCTAATTTTCACTGACTCCAGTTCCCAGACTAATTAAACAAATGTGTAAACTGGTAATTACTGGCTTGGCATTCACAGTCATGGAATGGAGCTCTACATCCATCTTTGCTCAAGGCTACCCTTATAGCCTTAGCAAAGCCACAGTTGCTCCTCTAGTACTCCATTTATAACTGCAATAAATGATACTTCAGACTGTTTAAGGCATATCTCAAGAGTGCTGGAGGCAGAGATGAAGAGGTGCATTAACTGGTGTCAGCACAGACTGAAGAGTCTTACTGCTGATGAGGTCAATCCTGATCCCATTTAAGTCAATGGCAAATCTTCCAATGACTTTGCTAGGAGGAGGATAGCACCCTAAGGGTACATCTACAGTACGAAATTAATTCAAAGTTATTTTATTCGAATTTCCAGAATCAAGTACATACATTCAATGTTATGTGTCCCCACTAAAGCACGTGAATTCGGCGGAGTGGGTCCACAGTACTGAGGCTAGCATCGAATGTCGGAGCGGTGCACTGTGGTAGCTATCCCACAGTTCCCGCAGTCTCTGCCGCCCATCGGAATTGTGGGTTAAGCTCCCAGTGCATGATGAGGCAAAAACATTTTTGCGGGTTTTTCTGGGTGTGTGCCGTCACTCGCTCCTCCCTCCGTGAAAGCTACGGCAGACGCCATGCTGCCAGCAGACGGTGCAGCACGGTGCACCGCCTGTCTCCTGGTATGTTGAATCCACTTCGAATGTCCTTGGCCATCGTGAACAGAGCCACACAGCTTCCTCCACTTTTTCCATGTTGTCTGTCATGGGCTCCCGTGGAAGCTACAGAAGGCAACAATTCCCTGCTGTTTCTCGGCCATCGTGAACAGAGCTGCACAGCTTCCGCTGCAAACTCTGCTCACGTTTCCGCCGCAAACTCTGCTCTCAACGCTTTTTCCATGTTGTCGGTCCTGGGCTCCCATGGAAGCTACAGAAAGCAACAATTCCCTGCTGTTTCTTGCCCACCATGAACAGAGCCGCAGAGACAATCTGAAGAAAGCGGCGGAAGCTGTCCTGGGCTCCCGTGGAAGCTACAGAAGACAACCATTTACCGCCTTTTATCGGCCATCTTGAACCAAACAGCTCATTTCGCGCCCTTTTTCAAGGATTACCCATGCAGGCGCCATTGCGCCGCAAACATGGAGCCCGCTCAGATCTCTGCTGCAGTTTTGACCATTGTAAATACCTCGCACATTATGCAGCAGTATGTTTAGTACCTGCAAAACCCGGCGAGGAAGCGATGACAGTGCGATTACTATACTGATGAGGACATGGACACAGACGTTCCTAGATGCACGGCATGTGGTGATTGGGAGATCATGGTGGCACTGGGTCAGGTTCATGCTGTGGAACGCTGATTTTGGGCCTGGGAAACAAGCACAGACTGGTGGGATCGCATAGTGTTGCAGGTCTGGGATGATTCCCAGTGGCTGCAAAACTTTCGTATGCGTAGGGCCACTTTCATGGAACTTTGTGACTTGCTGTCCCCTGCCCTGAAGTGCAAAGACACCAAAATGAGAGCAGCTCTCACCGTTGAGAAGCGAGTGGCCATAGCACTGTGGAAGCTTGCAACGCCTGACAGCTACTGGTCAGTCGGGAATCAGTTTGGAGTGGGCAAATCTACTGTAGGGGTGCTGTGCTGCAAGTAGCCAACGCAATCATTGACCAGCTGCTATCAAGGGTAGTGACTTTGGGAAATGTGCAGACAACTGTGGATGGCTTCAATGAGCTGGGCTTCCCTAACTGCGGCGGGGCGATAGACGGAATCCCCATCTTGGCCCCGGCACACCGTGGTGGCCAGTACATAAACCGCAAGGGGTACTTTTCCATGGTGCTGCAAGCAGTGGTGGATCACAATGGAAGTTTCACCGACATCAATGTGGGATGACCAGGAAAGGTGCATCTTCAGGAACAGCTGCAGGAAGGGACTTACTTCCCAGACCAGAAAATTACTGTTGGGGATGTTGAAATGCCTATCATTATCCTCGGGGACCCAGCCTACCCCTTAATGCCATAGCTCATGAAGCCGTACACAGGCACCCTGTGCAGTAGTAAAGAGCAGTTCAACTATAGGTTGAGCAAGTGCAGAATGGTGGTGGAGTGTGCTTTTGGAGGTTTGAAAGGGCGCTGGTGCAGTTTACGGACTCTGTTAGATCTCAGCGCAACCAATATTCCAATTGTAATTGCTGCTTGTTGTGTGCTCCACAATATCTGTGAGAGTAAGGGGGAAACTTTTATGGCGGGATGAGAGGTTGAGGCAACTCGCCTGGCTGCCAATTTCGCACAGCCAGACAACAGGGCGATTAGAAGAGCGCAGCAGGGCGCGCTGCACATCAGAGAAGCTTTGAAAGCCAGTTTCATGACTGGCCAGGGTACGGTATGACAGTTGTGTTTGTTTCTCTTGAATTTACCTGCCCCCATATATATGAAAGGAAATAAAGTCAAAATTGTTTAAAAACTGTTCTTTATTATTTGTTGCA
>NC_048299.1:78710178-78741844 GCF_013100865.1 Trachemys scripta elegans
AAAAGAAGAACAGGAGTACTTGTGGCACCTTAGAGACTAACAAATTTATTAGAGCATAAGCTTTCGGAAGTGGGCTGTAGTCCACGAAAGCTTATGCTCTAATAAATTTGTTAGTCTCTAAGGTGCCACAAGTACTCCTGTTCTTCTTTTAAATACACATATATTTTTAAATCACAATAACTTTAAGCTATTTCCTGCAGTACAAAGCTTCTTGTGTTAGTGATGACTAATCTGAGGGCAAATATTGACCTGAGTAACTTTGTCTGCTTGAGGAGAAAAAATCTTAGGGCCCAATCCTGCAAAGCCTACTGGTCCTGAGCCTGCACAGTCTGACATCCAAGATCAAGATCTTAGTTGCTTATTTGCATCTTGGGAATTTTATTTCTTGCCTTTGGGGACTGCTTCCTTCCAAGATCTGTAATAAATACTTGACTATTTCAAAATAGGGATGTTAATATTTATTAACTTTTTTGTTGTTGTTTTTATTGTCAGTGCATTCTTTTAATTAGTTTCTTTACGCGTTTTGAGTTTTTTTTTTTTTTTTTTTTAAGGTCAAAACAGTTTAACTTTATAATAAGAAAAATAGAATAAGCAGAACACTCCATTTCTCTGTTTAAATCCTGTGAGGGTGGTTGTGAAACCACATATTCCTGATTTTCAAATTCAGTTTTCATACTTTTTTGTGCATTTTAGCACCAGGGGACTGGCTTTCTTCACTGCTGTATCATAAGATAGAAGAGCAAAAAGGCTTTTATGATATTAGTTGGAGATTTAAAATGCCAGTGAAGCAGCAGTGACTAGTAAACTAAGAGAAACTAACATTACAATGAATTAATCCTCTTTGATTGTTTGACTCCTAAGCACAGGATGCATTTGCAGCTTTTATTTTTTAGAATTTGTAATTAGAATTGTTACTTTAGTGCTTCTGCCCACTTTTGCTGAGTGCTTAAAATCTAATTTTTTAATTGTGGTGATGGTGTCTCAGTGACTCCCACTGGTAAATTAATCCAGTGCCTGATTGACTTCATTGTCAGGTATTTTTCTGAAAAAATAATTAGAATTTTCAATTTTTTTTAAATAAAGCTCCTGTCAGAGTAAATTTAATAAATAGGAACAATTTCAGTAATTTATTACAAAGGTTATTCTGAGAAGTTTATCCATTGCTGTATCCTATGATTTTATTTTTTATTCTACTACTTTGAAACTCTCACAGAGCCTGGAGGGCAAACCCAGACTAGTTTAAATCAATTTCATTTCATTTGCTTAAGTTTAATGTTCAATCTCTGTATATTAGTGGAACCATTAATCATAATGTTACTTTGTTGTGATTTGCCATTTACTTTTGGCACGACTGCAATTAGGGACAATAGGATGGTTGACAATTTTGAACAGAAGTAGCCAAATTTGTGTGTGTTTGTGTTTTTTCCAGGAGCCCAATATTTTCTTTGTACTCTTGCTGTATTTTCTGAAAACCACACACTATAAAGATTTTTGTTCTTTATTTCAGTGTTTGCAAGAGGTGTATTCGGAAAATGGATCATCACTGTCCATGGGTTAATAACTGTGTAGGAGAGAATAACCAGAAGTACTTTGTACTGTTTACAGTAAGTTGTTTTATTGAGTAAATTTTTCTGTCTAACCAGCGACAATGAAATTCCATGACTGTTAAACGGCTGTGAAGATATATATTTTAAGTAGAACCACAACTGGGAAATATATTACAAATTAGCAAAATTAAATAATTAAGGAGCAAATGTAATAAAAGAACAGGAATAAGTCATCACCAAAGGTACTTTGCCATTTATTTTGTCAATTGTGTAGCATTAGTTGGTATAATACATAGCATAACAGTAAATATACCTCACAAAATACTCCACAGTAATAATAGTGAAGTCTCAATCAGCTTTTTGGGGTAGGGGCTGATTTTTTGTTCCGTATTAATATTTTATTTATAGAGTACTTTGCACAATGGAGTTCAGGTCCATGACTAGGGTTCCAAGATGCTACAGTAATACAAATAATAATAAGATTGTGCCTCATTATTGCATCTGCTGTTACCTCTTTGCTGCCAGGGTGGAGAGAAACCTCTTATTTTTCGCAGGGATTACAAGGGTTCTACTTGTAAGTAGCCAATGTTGGCACTCAAAAATCAGGCAGAAATGCTTCCGATTTTCTTACTGTGTACTGTATCTACTGTATATAGAGCAAAAGTATGGGAGTGCAAACTTAATTACCACGTAAACAGTGAAATCTGGGCTCCATTGAAGTCAATGACAAAAATCCCAGGATTTCACCCAAAAAATTTAATGTCAAGAGAATATTACAGCTTGCACAATTGACTTTTAGTGTTGTTCCATTTTATCAGTAATCTTTTATGGTAAATCTCTAGGTAGAAGATGGTCTGTTATGATATTAGGAAATAGGTGCAAGTCTTCAGTCAGACTTGAAGTAAGAATTGAAAATAAATGTATGAACCCTTTAATTTGCTTTTCACTATATGGTGTATTCTGCTACTGCCAGAGGCACAGCTAGTCAACTTTCTTTTTGAGGCACAATACCTAATTTAGTTGGGAAAACAGGAAAATATTTACACCAGGTACTTTTCCACCGGACTAGTCTCTCCTCCATCTGATTAAGCCTGTACTAGCTTTAGAGGGAGGAATGGGAAACATAAATATATCTCTCCTTTCAATATCCAGATTGGAATACAATTCCTAGCTGGTTCATCCCGAATGTGGGATGTTGGATTTCAGTTTCAGCTAAATTTGACAAGTCTCTCTTTCAAAATGGACTATATTAAACACCTAATCTGTCTGAGGAAAAGATGAAACAAGTTTTTCTATTAATCTTTTTAAGGGCTCAGTAGGAGAAAGGATGGTAGCATATAAAAGCATCAAAAGAAAAATATTTTTCCATTGTCTTTCACTTGCACCTCATTTGGAAGATATTATGTTCCCATATTTGTTAGTATTTGTTTCATTCTATATCACTACAATGAAAACCTTCCTACGTATATATGTGTATGTTGCAAGTAGAAATGCCTATAGGTAACAATTTAAAATTTTCCATGCTAAGTGTCTGCCTCATGTTTAAATTTATTTATTTATTTATTTATTTTTAAATTTCAGTGAAAATGGTTTAGCTATTTTTCAGAATGAGATCAAGGAAAAACACATTTTTCCAATAGTAAAAATAAAACCAAAAACTTACAACTGTTACACTGAAAAGCCCTAGCACCTCCATGCTTTGGAACAGCGACTTGAAATTTGACAGTGTTGTCCTGGTATCAGGGATGTGCCGTTTGCTATCTCCCTGAAAATCCACCCAAATTTGGCCAAGCTATGAGCCTCTAAAAATCATATTGTGCACTTTATCAGTAAAAACTATATTGTGCAGTAGAGACTACAAATAGTATATGAAAGGAAATATGGCCTTGTGGGTAGATAGCTGAACTGGAATTCAGGAAACCTGGGTTCTGTTCCCAGCTCTGCTGTTGTCCTGCTGGATGACCTTGGGCAAGTCACTGCATCTCTCTGCCTCAGTTTCCCTATCTGTGAAATAGGAATGATGATACTGACCTCCTTTGTATGACCATCTTTTCATTGATGAAAAGTGCTATATAAGGGCTAGGTGTTATTATCATATAACAAGATTGTATCAGAATGCATACACACAAGGGGGCCAAATTAAGGCTGTCTACCTTAGTTTTGGCATTTCCTAATTTTTGAGTGCTCGACTTTGCAACCGTAACATTTTAAATGTAGTTTATTTGGACATATGTGTATAAGCAGCTTTTACAGCTATGCTTAAAAATATTTTAAATACATTGTGTTTCAGATGTATATAGCACTAATTTCCATGCATGCCCTAATCATGGTGGGATTTCACTTCCTGTATTGCTTTGAAGAAGACTGGACAAGTGAGTATTGACGAAGTATTCCTTTCAAATACCAAATTAACCTGTAGAGAAAGCATTGTGATACAGTTTAGAGGAAGGGCAGCTTTTTTTTACTGCTAGTTGTCAGAGAATGCTGTTAATATTATGAGCTACTTTTTATTTTTGTGACCATTCCTGGAATTTTAAAATTCCACCTATCCTGTTAGGAATTTTCTGTCATGAAGGGTTAAGTCCTACTTAAACACACACCATACATAACCTGGAGAACAGATAGACTCTTAAGGCTCCATGTCAGTACATAGGAAAAGATTAGTGTTTACATGAATTCGTCACTGATAATTCCTGCATGCTAAAGTGAGACGGGGAGAATGCATGTGCTCTTTTTAAATCAGGTAATGGAAACCATCCCTGCAAAACTGTTGAGAAAACTGATCAGCTCAGATGCAAAAATGCACTCTCACGTGTTCAAACAACTTCCCCTACCCTCCAAAAACAAAAAACACCTCATGCTGGAAAAGTCAACGAGTAGAATTTTACAAAGCTGCTTTAAACCATCAGGTTTAATCCACAGTAGTTAGGTAGATTGATTTATTTTTAAAAAGAGCCAGGGCTTGAGAAATCCACTTGCCAATACCAAGGAGAAAAGTTTACTCTCTCTCTCTCTCTCTCTCTGTGTGTGTGTGTGTGTGTGTGTGTGTGTGTGTGTGTGTGCGCGTGCGCGCACGCGCGCAGGAGGATATTTCCATTTTTGCAGGATTTAAGCTTTCACTTCAAAATAATTACAATTTTAGTCATTAGAACTGTGAAGAAAATCTTACAAATGGGAACTAATGCATTGCAAGCCTGCAGCTCATTACTTTGCCAGGCAGGCACAGAGTTAAACTGATAAAATCTGGAGCTGCCCAGTGTGGGCAGAAGGAGGCTGTGAAAGTGGTAAAATAAAGGAGGGTTCCTTTCCCTCTCCAAAATTATCAGGCTCTAGAGAGCTCATAATGAGCGTGCTCCTTCTCTTCTTCAGGTATGGAATCCCTGAGCAGGATTCAGGGATAGGACCCTGGTAGAAAGCAGCTGGGAGGTGCACCTGAGCTTCTGTTGTTATTGCTGGTCCTGGACCCCATTGATGGGGTCCTCATCTTTTGTATTGGCCTCTGGGTATTAGGTGTCTGGTAAAATTTAGAATCCTTGGTCAGGGCAATATCTGCAAGTGGCTTACTTGTGGATAGAGAACTGTTTTTAAGCAGTTCTCATTGGATTTCACAGAACTTTGAGAATATATTAGAATGAATTCATAAGCTAGTAATTAAATTTTGTTTGTTTCATTTTTCTTTTTCCCCCCTCACTTTCCTAGACTCATAGAAATGCAGGGCTGGATGAGACCTCAGGAGGTCATTAGGTCCAGCCCCCTGCACTGAGGAAGGACCACATAAATCTAGACCATCCCTGACAGGTGTTTGTCCAACCTGTTACAGAGTTTAATTACACTTATAATTAGAAGGTTTTTCCTAATATCTAATCTAAATCTCCTTTGCTGAAGATTAAACCCATTTCTTCTTGTTCTACCTTCAGTGGACATGGAGAACAATTGATCACATTCCTCTTTATAGTGGCCCTAGCATATTTGAAGATCATCTGGTCCCCTCTTTGTCTTCTTTTCTCAAGACTAATAGATCAGGTTTTCTAAACCTTTTACCAATTTTGTTGCTTTTCTCTTGATTCTCTCCAGTTTATCAATATCTTTCCTACACTGTAATGCCCAGAATTGGATGCACTACTCCAGCTGAGGGCTCACCAGTGCCAAGAAGAGCAGGACAATGCTATTAGTCTTTTTTGCAACTGTATCACATTATTGACTCATTCAGTTTGTGATCTACTGTCACACTCAGAGCCTTTTCAGAAGTGCTACCACCTAGCCAGTTATTCCCCATTTTGTAATTGAGCATTTGATTTTTCCTCTTTAAGTTCTTTGCACTTATCTTTATTATATTTCATCTTGTTCAATTCAGATCAATTCTCCAATTTGTGAAGGTTGTTTTGAATTCTAATCCAGTCCTACAAAGTGCTTGCAACCCCTCCCAGCGTGGTATCTTCCGCAAATGTTCTAAGCGTACATTCTTCCGTTATCAAAATACTGAATAATACCAGATCCGGGACTGACCCCGCGGGACCCCACTAGATATATCTTCCCAGTTTGATATCAAAGCATTGATAACTATTCTTTGAGTACAGTGTCTCACCCATATTTATAGTAATTTAATCTAGACTGCATTTCCCTAATTTGCTTATGAGAATGTCATGTGGGACTATGTCAAAGACGTACTAAAATCAGGATATCATGTCTATAACTTCCCCTCATCCATTAGGCTAGTAACCTGTCAAAGAAGGAAATTAGGTTAGTTTGGCATGACTTGTTCTTGACAAATCCATGCTGGCTATTCCTTATAACCCTGTTATCCTCCAGGTGTTCACAAATTGATTGTTTAATAATTTGTACCAGTATCTTTCCAGGTATCCTATAATTCCCCCCTGGTCCTCATTGTTCCTGTTTTAAAGATAGGTGCTATGTTTGCCCTTCGCAGTTGTCTGGGACCTCCCCAGCTCCATGAGTTCTCAAAGATAATTCCAATAGTTCCAAGATTGCTTCAGCTAGTTCCTTAAGTATGCTAGGATTAATTTCACCAGACCCTGCTGACTTGAATACAACCAACTTATCTAAATCTTCTTTAACCGTTTCTTTCCCTACTCGGCTTGCATTCCTTCCTGTTGTTGTTAGTATTACTTGTGTTCAGTATCTGCTCATCATTACCCTTTTTAGTAGAGACTGAAGCAAAATAGGCATTAAACACCTCTGCCTTCTTGGTGTCATCAGTTATTAGCTCTCCTTCCCTACTAAATAGAGGACCTATACTTTCCTTCATTTTTTTCTCTTCTCCTAATGTATTTAAAGAATCTCCTCTTCTTTGCCTTTTATGTCCCTCACTTCGGACTTATGCCTTAGACTTTCTGATTTTGTCCCTACATTCTTATGCTGTTCTTTTGTACTTCTCATTAGCAATTGGTTCATGTTTCCTCTTTTTGTAGAATTCCTTTTTGATTTCCAGGTCATTAAACAACTCCTGATGGAGCCATATTGGCCTCTTACTATTCTTCCTGTCTTTCCTTTGGATCAGGATAGTTTGCAGTTATACCTTTAATAATGTCTCCTTGAGAAACTTCCAGCTCTCCTGAACTATTTTTTCCCCTTAGATTTTTTTTCCCCCATGGGACCTTATATACCACTTCTCTGAGTTTGTTAAAGTCTGCTTTTTTGAAGTCCATTTTCCTTATTTTGCTCCTCTGACTCCTTCCTTTCCTTAGAATTATAAAACTTATCATTTCATGATCACTTTCACCCAAATTGCCTTCCACCTTCAGATTCGTTACCAATTCCTTCCTGTTAGTCAGAATTAATCTAAAATTGTTGTGTTCCCCCTCATCCACGCCCCGGTTACTTCCTCCGCTATCTGAAACAAAAAGTTGTCCCCAGTACACTCCAAGAACTTTATAGGAAATTTTGTGTTTTGCTGTATTACTTTTCCAACAGGTGTCTGGGTAGTTAAAGTCCCCCATTACTACAAGGTCTTGTGTTTTGGATATTTCTGTTGTTTGTTCAGGAAATGCCTCATCAATATTTGTCTACCTGATTTGGAGGTCTATAGTAGACCCATACTGTGACATCACTCCTACTTTTTTACCCGTTTTTTTCTTTACCCAGAGACTTTCTGCCCCGCACCTCCTTGTGAACCTCAGAACAGGTTTATATATTCTTGATGTATAATGCAACACCACCTCCCTGTTTCTCTTGCCGGTTCTTCCTGAACAAGCTATATCCCTCTATACCAATATTCCAGTCATAAGACTTTCACAGCTACCCTTTTAAACCCTGCTTAACCTTGCAGGGACATTGCAGTATAGATAAACCTTATGGGGGAAAGGGGATGGGTTTGAGAGAACCAAGAATATATAACCCTTCTCAGTCTTCAAAAGTCAGTTATGAAAGGAACATGCTGTGCTTTTTATAATGGACAATTGGTGCTACAGAAGTAATCTTCTCTGGTTTCCTCTGTGTCCTCACCATTAACTTGAGGTGCCTTTTCCTAATTGACTTCATCATAGAGAAAATTAGTAAAAACTCTACAGATAGAATGTGCAAGTGGTAGGGTCCAGGTAAGAGCACTGGAGGGGGGCTTAGTTGGAAAAGAAAATTGCATGCCATACATATCACAGCACAAGTTTCTTTTTCTTCAAATTAACAGTACTAATTATCTCAGTATCCCACTTCCTTGGGAATCACATATCCTTTCTGTAGGCCTCTGATTATGGTGGTCATGTCCGTTTCTTATTTTGATAGGAGAACTTTGTTTGACGAACTGTTGAGAACTTGAGATAATCTGATACGTAATATCAATGGCAGAATTTACTGCTTAGTAACACACATTTGTAGTTTTACGTGTGGGCTTTGTTCCTTAGTCCCTTATTTTTGAGTATTCATTGTTTTGTCATATGTTTTCACAGAATGCAGCTCCTTCTCTCCACCAACTACAGTGATCCTTCTTATCCTCTTGTGTTTTGAGGCTCTTTTGTTTCTCATCTTCACATCTGTAATGTTTGGGACCCAGGTACACTCCATCTGCACTGATGAAACGGTGAGTTCTCCGTGGTCTTGCGTTCCCCTGCTCACAGTTGTAAGATCTGTGAAATGTCATGTGGTTCTGCTTCACTGCCCTAGCATGCATGGAGCCTTTGAGGCTGATATAAAGCAGACTAAGCCTGCACAGTGGCTGAGGTCACTCCTGGATGGCTAGCATAAGAAGTTGGGTAGTGTGGGGATGTTGCAACTACAGCAACAGTGAGTGATATTTTTATCTTAACAAGCATAAGTAACTGGGATTACTCTGCAGAGAGTTTCACCCCAGTGGAATGGGGAATCTTAGACAACAGACTCCCTGTGGAGTGTTTGCTGCTAAGGAATCATTAAAGATTCCAGTGGGTAGTACCTAATGTTACTATTTACAGCTTCAAGTGTTGAAAAGCAAAGATGAGACCAGTGAGATGGAAAAAAGAATTTTGTTTTGTAAATTTCCAGTTTAGGCTTTTCTATAATTTACTTAATCGGGAGCTCTCTGCAGCTACACAGAAATTCAGCACCTTTGCTGTGCTCCACAGCCATGAAAGCTATCCAGGATGCTAAGGCAACAATGTGGAGCTTACCCAGAAACACTGGAGTCCCTTGTTCAGCACTGCATCCTGCCCTCTTCTTCAAAGGTGAAGTCCCTAACTGGTAATAGTACTTTTACCCCCGTGAGAATATCATCAGACTTCACCAATCATGCTCAGGGTATCTGTCATAGCTTAACAAAAGTCTAAGCCCTTCCCTGATTGGATAGGTTGGGGGAAGTCACAACCTTAAAGGGGCCACTGCTGAGTGTCTTAGTGCAGGGGTTTCCGAACTTTTTTTCCCCTGAGGCCCACCTGGGCAGCTGCAGTGGGCACTGTGGCCCTCTGTTAACACGTATCTGTCAGAGAGAGGGGCACCACGGGGTCCCTCGCCTCAGCAGGGACCAGGGCCAGCAAGAGGCCAAAGGGGCCACTGCCAGCCCCTGCCAACGCCTTCTGCCTCAGCAGCCTGCTGAGTGCCTTGAGCTCATCACCTGGCAGCCCTGCCCCGTCACCCACCCAACACCCTGTCGTGCCTCACAGGCACTCCCTGCCGGGAACAAGGGAAGGGCTCAGGGACCGCCTGTGTCGGGCAGAGGCAAGAGCTCAGGTTGGGCCCAGCCATTAACTGATGGTCCCAATCACAGCATTGTCCAAGCGGGAACAGAGCAGCACTGCCGAGCCCCAGTCCCGGGGGCAGAGGGGAGGGCGAAGGCCTGATTCTCCAGGTGGCCCAACAGTGACTGAGCCCTCCAACTGCCCGGGGAGCCAGTCGCCTCTAAGAGCTGGCCCCTTCTCCTCACCCATCGCCTGGCGGCTCTGCTTCGCCCTCTGCCACCCGCCAGCGGCACTGGGCTCTTCCAGCCCTGGGCAGGGGCCATCACCAGCCACCACTCCACCAACGTATACAGTTTGCAGGGCAATGCCCTCCCAAGCTCCGCCCATGGCAGACTGCCCGGGACTGTCGATGGGCTGCAGCCCACAGTATGGGAACCCCTGTGTTTAGTGGGCAAGTCTAAGGAGAGTTTAAACAAATTTAGAATCTGGCATTCAGGACCATGCAAGAACAGTCTGCTTCTCTCAGCTCTTCATTCCCCAGCTAGCTTCATGACACTTGCATTCAGGTCTACTTTGTTCCAGGGAAAGTTGCAGATATTTTCTGCTGAGTAGGGTCCAGGAGAGTGTATTGCTGAACAACTAGCTCCTACCAAGATTAAAATTTATCAGCTTATATAAATTAATGGTGGTGTCTGTGAAGTCATTACTGAATTTTCAACAAATACAGGCCAAAATTTTCAAACTTGGGTACCTAAAGCTAGGCACTTAAATAAGTGCCCGGATTTTCATACATGCTGGGCATCTTTAGAAATAGTCACATATATAATTTTTGTACATATGGATATAGGTTCCTGAATATAGAATCCTGAGTTTTTAAAGGTAGGGGCAGGGCTTTTATTCTTTTACAACTTTCTTCTATGCCACCCGTGTTACACATCATTGTCAATTTGTTAGCATCAAGGTTGCGTCTATCTGGCATGTGATTCTTATGTTGAGGAACACTTAGAAATGAAATGCTATTAAATATGGTCTTTTTTACTTCTTTTACCTTGCATCTTGTTGGGGTGGAGCAGGTTTCCTCCAATACAGACTCGAGCTCTGAGAATCTCCTCTCCTCACTCCACCCTTTCATATATACCCCACAGTGGTGATTCTCCTCTGCTAGAAAAGGACTAGATCAGTTTCTGACAGAACCTGAAATTTTGCTCCTTGTGTTACCTATGGAGATGGCATCACCTCTTTGGAGCTGCCCACACTCCTGCTTGCACGTAACTTTCAGGACTGGGAGTTCAAGACACACACTTGTTCTACAGTGCACTGAGCTGCAGTGCAGGGGATGCATGTATTGACAATACACGGGAAGAAGATGATTTTGCGAAAAGGCCCTAAATTAAAGACTGGAACGGTCTGCCCATTACAGATAGCCAGAATCAAGGATTGTCATTCTCTACTGAAAGCAAAACCAAACAATGCATTTATAGCAACAAGAGCTATATGTTTAAGACCTATTTTATTTTATGGATTGCAAATATAATAAGGATTTTTTTACATGATTAAGAACTGTTTCAACTGATTGCTTGAAAGCCTATTTTTGCTCTCCCTCTAATCTTTACTAAACCAATATCCATTTTTTCTCTCCGTTCAGTATACTTATTTAACTCTTTCGCCCTGCTGTCTGCCCGTGCATGTTATGGCAGCAGTTTTAAGAGGCACTGGGTACGTTCAGCCATGCTGAACATAGGCCATTTCCTGAACTTGCATGATGAATCTGGGAACATTATAGGGATTATCTTGGTTTTTTTTTTTGTCTGCAAACATATAAATGGGTTCATATAAAACTTTCCCTTATCCAATTTAGGCATATGTAATGCTTTCATCCAATAAAAGTACATGTTGTATTTCTGTTTTAAAATTGACATATGTGACAATTGTAGGGTATTTTTTTAAAGGTTTGAGCATATTTTTAAATGTGATTTTAAAAAATGGCAATAATTTTGTTTTCCAAGGAATATTTCCTATCCTTTTTTAAAGGAAAGGTTCTCAATAGGTAAATTTGTATTTTCTTACTCCATCCATGTGATTAGGGGTAATTGAGAGATCCTTTTCCTGAAAGCAGAACCACAGCAATTAAGTGCTTGACTGAAAGTGTAATATTTCTGTTTTTAGGGAATAGAACAATTGAAAAAGGAAGAGAGAAGATGGGCTAAAAAAACAAAATGGATGAACATGAAAGCAGTATTTGGCCATCCGTTCTCTATAGCATGGCTTAGCCCATTTGCTACTCCAGACCAAGGAAAGGCAGACCCATACCAGTATGTGGTCTGAAGAATTTCCACTAAAATAAAACCACATTTCAGCACTACTGTTATATAATTTTTATATGAATGTTTAAAACAAAACGTAAAACAGAAACTCTTTTTATGTCTATTAAAGGCTGTTGGTTGCAGAGAAAAAAAAAAAAGCCCTGTATTCTGCAATTTTAGATAATACTATGTCTCTGGTGGCTGAAGTGTCTTCTTTTTTTCTGTTTTTTTGTTTTGTTTTGTTTAACTTGTTAACTTTACTGGCCTTTGTTTCTATCTGCTTCCTGTATGGCATAATTAATGTGAAGGAGACCCTCTTTCTCTGTTGTGCCTGTCTCTGCTAACCGAGTAGACTGTAATGCTGTCTCTAGACTGTGAGGGTATCTGTGTAAGTGCCAACAGTGCCATCTTCCTACACAGACATCTTTGGACTTCCTAATGGTGTCTACAGCTCTGACTGGGCAGTGAGTTTCTTTCGTAAAAGAGGACGTTAGCTGAGAAATAGACACTTTGCTTACTGAACATTGAAAGGTGGAAGATGAGGGTGTGATGCTGTGCAAGAGCCAATTAATAATGTGGTCACATGCAGTTAAAGTATTTAAAACAAATGTTGCCAATACCACCTTTTTTGTTTCCAGAGACAAAACTAATTCCATCTTTCTGGCATTCTTTTGTCTGCTCCCTCCCTTGTAAGTAGGAAATGTTTCCCCTCTAGGGAAAATATGGCAACTTTGGTGGAAGACTCTCTTAATTAAATGCCTTACACTTAGAGGAAAAAATCCATTTTAAAATTCTTAGGATCATCTTGTTTGTGTATGTCTGTCTTTGATAAATAAGCTGTTGAAGTGATGCCTACTCAACAGTGTGAACATGACAACTTGCCATAAAAGCATAGCACTGATGGTTTGTGTAGGTCTGCCTGAACAATTAATTTTCTGTTCTTAGGACCCTCCATCTTTATAACTTTGTAAATCTCTTATGTTTATACATATAAATATTTTAAATTGGGAAATGTCAGTGTTAAGGAGTATGCATGCCTACTGTCAATATTGTGTGGATAGTAAACTATGTGCAGTAAATGGTTGACTGAGGGAGGGACAGAGGGCATTCCATCAAAAACAAATTCAGGTAAAACTAAATCTTATGTGACTGAAACTAATTTTTTTTGTATCTGGGCAGGAATTTTATTATATTCCGAATCATTTTGAAAAGGGGCCGTTAGCATAGTGCCAGTGGGACCCATCAATCAATCATAAACAAAGGAAAAATGTAAATAAGCTGTAGCCATGGATTCCGGTGTAACCTTTTCAGTTTTTAAAAACACTTTTATTTTGGAAAATGACCTATTAGGCTGAATCGAAGCCATGGGGAGGGGGGGGGAGGGAAATACGGGGAGGAAAAGGCTAGTGGATCTGTCTCACTTTGAAAGTAATGTGAATGCTGCATCTTTTCAATTCTGTCAATGCTTCCATATGGAAAACAAATGCAATAAAACTTTTCCAAAAACTGTTTCTGCTCCTTTCTTACTCTAAATGTTTGCACAATTTGTAGTGCCTCTTTAAATTTTCATCTTCAACCAAGCTGGGAGAAGCATGAAGGTTAAGTAACTTTGGTGCTCAGTTTTAAAGTTTAAAAATTAGTTAATCAGTAACGCACTGTTAGCTATTTAACTACTTTTAAGTGGTTAAATTGCTATCATTGACTGCATCCAGAGGGTAAACAGTCCCCATATTTTCCTCTTGCATGCTGAGGCGTAAATCCACAATAGTGTTCATATCATCTCAATTCGTTACTATAGGAATGCACACAGGATTCTATGATCTCATTGTATGCTTCAGTAGGAGACATTGGTGGAAGAAAGATGCCTTTAGCATGCACACAGTTCTTAAAAAAAGTCTTTCTTTCTGCTCCTGCAACTGTCCCTTATTTTTCTTTATGAGCGATCTCTACTGGGAAAGCTATTGTCATGTGTGTGTCTGAAACCCCCAGAATATATTTACTTCTTTCATTCTAATTTGTGGTATGACAGGGGATTTGATTAGTACTGCTGTCTAGTTAAAAATCATGGGCCAGATCCTCAGCTGGTATAAATTGGTTTAGCCCGGGGGAGCGTGGAGGTTTGTTGATTTACACCTGCTGAGACTCTGGCCCTGTAACATTTTAAAAACACAATCCAGTATGTTAATCCAGATTATTAAAACTGAAAATGAAAACACGTATTTTTGCTAAATTAGTTTACCTTTTAACATTTCTCTGACTGGCAAGTTCCAGTTTGAATTCATTTCTGCCTTTCTCATGCATTATAGAAATTATATTTACATGCCACAGCGCTGTTTACATGAGTAGCTAAAATGCCAGAACATTTTATTGGACTTAAATTTGGTAAACTTTTCTTATCCCAAATCCAAATGTCAGACAATGGTTATTTTGAGGATAACTGTTGTAATTACATATAATTTAAATATTACATTGTATATTTTCTAATATAGTACACTTTTCTTTTAATTGAAATTTCAAAACACCTTTTAGAAATACCCATGGTTTTCTGGTATCAGAGGGGTAGCTGTGTTAGTCTAAATCTGTAAAAAGCAACAGAGGGTCCTGTGGCACCTTTGAGACTAACAGAAGTATTGGGAGCATAAGCTTTCGTGGGTAAGAACCTCACTTCTTCAGTTGCTGAAGAAGTGAGGTTCTTACCCACGAAAGCTTATGCTCCCAATACTTCTGTTAGTCTCAAAGGTGCCACAGGACCCTCTGTTGCTTTTTCCATGGTTTTCTCTATTTCCAGAACTGTATATATATCTGACAGTGACCAATGGTCTGTCATTTTACTGGACACCACTGCTTTAGACCATCCTGACAGCAGCACAGGTGACACCACATTAGACCAGGACACAGAGTTTTAATAGTCCAGTGATCTCCATGTCTTGAATACACATGTTAAATGGAGTGCTGTGCACTGCACAATATGATTATCTGATTAACTGCACTCTAATTAGCACAACCTCTTGTTGACCTTGTGTACTGTATGACAGCCTAAATTACTAGATAATGCATGGGATCTAAAATTAAAAAAAAAAAAAAAAAATGCTACCGAAAAGTTATAGGGCTGTTACTCTAGTTCACCATAGAAACTGTGAAAAAGGAATTAACACAATGGTGAATCAGGCCTATAGGCTCTGCTGTTTGGGAATCAGTTTAAGCAGTAGAAAAAGAGCTTGGTTTCCCATCTCTTCCCTTCCTCTTACACACACTTGCACTAGTTCTTAAAAATAAATGCCATAAACAGCAGTGAGGATAATAATGGTTTGGTTCTAACTCTGCAGATAGCTTCTGGGTTTGTTAGCAAACTGCAGAGAACCTAAACCTGCTTCTGTGCTTTAAGCTGAAAAGTGCTTCAAGCTCACCACCCCAATAGCGCAATTGCAGGACTCTGAAGCAGACTTGCTTAGTTTCTCACGGGGACATGCCCAATAGTTTTAAATTGGGCTAGAAAGGCATTGCTTTTCTGTGTGAATATTGCCTGTCTCCAGTACAGCTTGACAGAACAGAAGCTGAGCACCATACTCACCAAGCAGCAATAATAGTAATGGTGCCTACGTTTGCAAGGACTTCCTATTGGAATGTATAATATGTTGTCAAAGCTACACATTTCCTCATCCCTTCTGCAAGCTGTTTAGGCCACGGGCATTCTCAAAAGTCTTTTTTAAAATTCTGGCTTATGGACTTGGGTCAACAAATGGAAAACTTCTCTAAATAAACTCTGAAAAAGGTTCCAGTTTAATGCACAGAATTGCATGGTGCTCTTCCTCTCCTGCCTGCCTATACCAAATCTCTATTTTGAAACTACAACTGCCACTATCTGAAAACCTATACAGTAACTCCTCACTTAACGTTGTAGTCATGTTCCTAAAAAATCCGACTTTAAGTGAAACAACGTTAAGAGAATCCAATTTCCCCATAAGAATGAATGTAAATGGGGGGGCTAGGTTCCAGGGAATTTTTTTTTTTGCCATACAGTACAGTACTATAATTGGGAGGTGCCCCCGCCTTACCCCGCACAGGCACAGCCCACTGGCACTGGAGACAATGAGGCAGGCAAGGAGGCTGAAGGTGCTGTAGGCTAGGAGAAACACGTTGTGCAGCGGCAGCTTCCCCTACTCTGCAAGCACCAAGGGTGGGGAGCTCAACCCTCAGCCTGCCCACGCCACCCCTTCCCCCAAGCCCCCACCCTTAACTCACCTCTTCTCCCCCTCCTCCCCCTGTACTCTACACGCCGCATCCTCGCTCCTTCCCCCTCCCTCCTGCCCGTGGCAATCAGCTGGCTTGCAGCGTTCAGGAGGCAGGAGCGAGGACTCGGCGCGCAGGCTCCCCCTCCCGAACGCCGCAAGCCAGCAGATTGCCGCAGGCAGGAGGGAGGTGCGCCGTGTCCTCGCTCCTCCCCCATCGCTCCTGCCAGCGGCAATCCGCTGGCTTGCGACATTCAGGAGGCTGGAGAAACGAGGATGCGGTGCACCTCCCCCCTCCATTCCCTGCCTCCTGCTGGTGACAATCAGCTGGTTTGCAGCATTTGGGAGGCAGAGGAGGGAGGGGGAGCCTGCGGGCCGAGTCCTCGCTCCTCCCCCCGAACGCCGCAAGCCAGCTGATTGCCACAGGCAGGAGGCGGGGGGAGGAGGGGGAAGGCGCTGATCCATGGGGTCTGTCAGTGGGCGGGAGGCACTGTTGCGGGGGGGGGAGGGTGTAGGGGAGCTAATAGGAGGGCTGCCATCTGTGGACAAAGCAGGCATCCAAATGACGTTATAGCGAAGCATTGCACAACTTTCAATGGAGCATATTCTGTAATTGAGCAGGGACGTAAGATCAAAACATTAAGTGAGAGGACGTTAAGTGGGGAGTTACTGTATCACATTATTTATCAGGCCTACTACTTGTAAAGTGGTGGTTACATTCTGATGATATAAAAGTAAAGCCTGAGATGATTTTTCGGCCAAGTTCTCCTGAAAGAATCTATGGATAATTAGAGAACCAGTAGAATTATAACATCACAATAATGAGAAGAAAGTATTCTTAGTCAGACTCTGTTCCTTTAGCAGAGTTCTGAGAGAAGATCTTTAATAAAGACCCAATATCTTTAATTAAGGATGGGGGAAGTTTTTACTCTAGATTTATTATTTGTTTCAGTAAATCTAGGCTGCCCATTTATGGACCAGAGCCCTGTTGTGATAGGCACTAAACAAACACACAACAAAAGGACAGTTTGTGGCCCAAAGAACTCACAATTTAAGGCTATGTCTACACTAGAGAGCTTACAGCGGTACAGCAGTACTGCTGCAGCTGTGCCACTGTAAAGTCTCCTGTGTAGCCGCTCCGTGCCGACGGGAGAGTGCTCAAAATATTAAGAATCTTTTACTGCAAGAATGGCATAGAAAATTGTTCTCCTCTGCAGATTTGTGTGTACATGCGCCAAACTTGGAAACTGAATTCAATCAGTAAAATATAAAACAAAACATTTTGCCCTGCCTTCAACGGAAATTGCAACACAGTCAGTAGTATGGCTATAGATATTATGTATGCATATGCATGCGCCCCCCCCTATAGTAATGGCTGCTGATCATTGCCAGTAATAAATTATAAAAATATCTTCTTTTTCGTCTACAGGGTATCGAGCGCCTTAAGAATCAGACGCCTACTTGGGAAAAAGTCAGAAGCTGGGAAGGGATGAAACTGGCTTTTGGTGGCGATTTCTCCCTGAGCTGGTTCAATCCTTTTTCAGGCCTGAGTTGCAAACAGGCTCCATCCTCTGGGGTGGCAGCAGTTCCTCCACCTGACATAGTGACTGAAGAGGCTCTTGAGCAATTCTTGGAACAAACGGCTGCTGTCCAAGTGTTAAACGAATAAGCAAAATCCTCTCCAAAATGTCAACAAGCTCTCCGCTTTAATTAAATGTTTGCAGCCCAGATTTAGCTTTAAGGGGCCATGGTGCAGAAAACATCTGGACATATTTGTCCAGAAGTCAGGTGCAGTCCTAGTAGAAGTAATGCAAATCTCTATTGAATGCCCAACCAATGATGAAAGGTATAAACTCTATTTCTACCATTGGAAAGGTTTTATTAAGCAAAGAGCAATTGCCCAGCTTTGCTCAGTTCCCGATTGTTTGTTCAAGGAGTGACTCCTTTTTTGGCTCAACAGGCATGGATGCTGCCTTTGACTCATGAGGTTCCCAGTTCAGGTTTCAGCTGTCTTAAAGTTCAGGGCAGATACAACAGATGGGCAAATTCATCCTGGTGTAACTCCACTGACATCACTGGAACTGTGCTGGGGATAAATTTAGCCCCGTGTAACTCCAGCTACTGCCTGAGATTCTTCTATTCGAGGGCCTGATCCAATGCCCATTCAAGTCAATGGGGGCTATTCCACTGACTTCTATGGGCTTTGAATCAGGCCCTAAGTCTGCAACAGTGGCAGACACAATAGGTGAATCTGGTATATCGCTACTGTTTGGTAAATACAACAGATGAATATGTGAATCTTGGTAGCACAGTAAATCTGCCAGATCAAGTCTTCATCAGTGTGTCATGAAATTGTACTCTACTGTTAATAGCAGGATTGTTTTTAAGAAGGAAACCTGCTTAGTTACAATAGTTTCCATTAAAGAGTGTATCTGACATGCTGTAATACTGCCTTAAATGTCAATATCTTAAATATTCAGCTGTCAATTCTTGGTAGAAGTTGACTTTTTAAAGGTGACCACTATGGAATACTTTAGATAGTTACACATTTGTAGTTAGTAAATGGTTACATGAGAATACATGCTAGATATAAAAGTTTTATTACCAAGAGTTGAAATGGTTAAACAGCTCATGAGTGGCAAAGTCATAAATGAGTTGTCTGAGCCATCCTAAAAGGAGGCCAATAAAATATTTTATATCAAACTACATTGTCCTACACAGATTCTATATTGCAAATGAATATGAATGAAGAAAAGTTTATTTTAGGAATATTTTAGACTTTTTTTTTTTTAAATGGTCTTTTTCTGTCATCTTTTCCTTGTTAAAACAGATACTTTAGTTACTGTCAATCTAATTCTATAGAGCCTGGGGAAGCCATATTTTGGCCCTGCCACTGACCTGTCAGGTGACCTTGGGCAAGTTGCTTCCCCTCTCAGTGCCTCAGTTTTTCTCTCTAAAACAGGAATAATGAAACATACCTCCTCTCTGAAGTGCATAGAAATCTATGGATAAAAGGCATTATGATATAAGAGGTAGGTGATATTTGTATTTATTAAAGAGATACCAGATGGAACCTGTACCAACCAACCTGATTTGAAAAATGTTCAGAATTTAAAATAAACAAAACCCCACGGCCTTAGTGTGTTATGACTTGACACACTAAGGAGTACTGAAAAGAGACTGTCTTTGTTCCAGTCCTCTGCCGTGGGTGAGGGTCACAATAAGTTAATCCCCTTATTATCTGATGTGGGTTAGTATGCCCGGACTCTGGCAGCTGCTACAAGCAGTTTGTTGAAAAACAGGAAAACTTTTTGAGCAAATATTTCAGAAAAGTTGTCCCACCCCACGCTTTTTTTTTTTTTTTTAATTGAGAAAATCTGAAACTTTTCTAGGTGCTCTAGTCAACAGGAATTAAGAATCAGGTTTGTTCCTCAATCTACAGCTTAGTTTAAAAGAAAATCTGCTCTTCTGTATACTAAGCTGTTTTGTCATCAGAAACAAACAGAATGTCTCTTCTGTAAACTGATCAGAATGTAGTTGTATCTGACTATAGTAAAGTGAGCAACTGTCACTCTTCTGCACCCAAAGTGCACTTGTATCTAGCAGTGCTTCAAAGCAAGAGGGCAAATAGGGACACTTAAGAAGCTACATGGGGAGTTAGCATGGGGGTGGGGAAGGGAATATTTAAGGAGGGAAAATAGGACTGGACCTTTTAACTCGTGTATTGTAGTTCTGGCTTGGTGTTTGGCCTTTCTGTCTTAGGCCATGTCCACATTTACAAGCTTACAGCGGCACAGCTGTACTGATACAGCTGTGTTGCTGTACGAGTGCTTGTGTAGCCGCTCTATGCTGACGGAAGAGAGCTCTCCTGTCAACATAATAAACCAGCTCCATGAGCAGCAATAGCTATGTCAATGGGAGAGTGTCTCCCGCTGACATAGCGCTGTTCATACCAGCACTTATGCTGGCAACATTTATGTCACTTGGGGGTGTTTTTTTCACACTCTTGAGTGACAAAAGTTTTGCCGACATAAGTGCTAGTGTAGACATGGCCTTAGTTGCCCTAGCTGTAAAAAGGCGATGGCAACACTGGGTTATCTGAGGACTAATTAATGTTTGCAATGTAAATTACTTTGAAATGTTAAATCAGGGATAATGAGGATTATTAGAATGGGAAATAGTATCTGTTTTGCTTGGGGAAAAATAGGAACAACTGGCACATGTGTTACGCTGAAATAAAATGATTGCAGGGACTGTACATTAATTATTTGTTAAAATAAATTTTTTTGGATAAGCCTCTGACTGTGCTGATACAAGCCATTCAGCTTTTTGAAGTCAGAGTGGTCATCATATAAAAACAGGCGTTAGTATGAGATTTCAGCTACTGTTTCTGACCTGCCTGAGAATACCAGGGGAAAGTAAAACATCCATTGACTTCAATGGTGCTAGGACTTCACCTTGTGAGACAGACTTATTTTTTCTTGGGTTTCGAAGGTGCTGCGGCTTCTTGGACATGAGCACAATCACAGCTTCTTTGGGAGTGGTGACCGTTTGAAGGGGATATATTTCTTCCCGCCCACTTTTTTTTTTTTAAACCTGTTCCTGCTCAATATGAATACAGGACTCTTGTATTTTACTAGGGCTGTCAAGCGATTAAAAAAATTAATTGGTATTAATTGCACAATTTAAAAAATTAATCACGATTAGTCACACTGTTAATAATATAATACCATTTATTTAAATATTTTTGATGTTTTCTACATTTTCAAATATTTATTTCAATTACAGCACAGAATACAAAGTGTACAGTGTTCACTTTATATTTATTTTTATTACAAATATTTGCACTGTAAAAAACAAAAGAAATAGTATTAAATAGTGTAAAACTTTAGAACCTCCAAGTCCAATCAGTCCTACTTCTTCTTCAGCCAATTGTTCAGACAAACAACTTTCTTTACATTTCATAGAATCATAGGGTTGGAAGGGACCTCAGGAGGTCATCTTGTCCAACCCCCTGCTCAAAGCAGGACCAATCCCCAGACAGATTTTTGTGCCAGATCCCTAAATGGCCCCCTCAAGGATTGAACTCTCAACCCTGGGTTTAGCAGGCCAATGCTCAAGCCACTGAGCTATCACTCCCCCCACCCCAAACAATAGTAGAGCCAGGAATAGAACCAAGGTTTCCAAACTCCGGGTACAGTGCTTTAGCCACTAGACCATGCTGCATCAAGCTAAGGAGATAATGCTGCCAGCTTGTTATTTACAACGTCACCTGAAAGTGAGAACAGGTGTTCGCATGGCACTGTTTTAGCCAGTGTCGCAAGGCATTTGTGTGCCAGATGTGCTGAAGATTCGTAAGTCCCTTCATGCTTCAACCACAATTCCAGGGGACATGCGTCCATGCTGATGATGGGTTCTGCTCAATAACAATCCAAAGCAGTGCGGACCACTGACACATGTTCATTTTCATTATCTGAGTCAGATGCCACCAGCAGAAGGTTGATTTTCTTTTTTTGGTGGTTCGGGTTCTGCAGTTTCCGCATCGGAGTGTTGCTCTTTTAAGACTTTTGAAAGCATGCTCTGCCACATCTCATCCCTCTCAGATTTTGGAAGGCACTTCATATTCTTAAACCTTGGATCCAGTGCTGTGGCTATCTTTAGAAATCTCACATTGGTACCCTCTTTGTGTTTTGTCAAATCTGCAGTGAAAGTGTTCTTCTTCGAGTGCTTGTTCATGTCGATTCCCATCAGGTGTGTGTGCACGCACATGCACGATGGCTGGAACTTCCCTTGGCTCTTGCTCAGCAAGTTTTCTATTCCATGTATATAGTTAGTTAGTTACTAGTAGTACTCCAATTAACAGGGCCAGCTTTAGCAAGAGCGGGGCCCGATTCCTGGGGATTCCAGGAATCGAGCCGCGCCACGGGGCGGGGGAAGGAGACCCAAGCCACGCCGCGCCACGGGGAGGGGGGACACGGGGAGACCCGAGCCGCGCCGCGGAGGGGACGGAGGGACACGGGGAGACCCGAGCCGCGCCACGGAGGGACACGGGGAGACCCGAGCCGCGCCGTGCCGCGGGGGGGGAGACCTGAGCCGCGCCACGGGGGCCGCGCCGGGGGGGGGGGACCCGAGCCGCGGGGACCGGGCCGGGCCGGAGCCGGGCCGCGGGGGCCGGGCTGGAGCCAAGCCGGGCCAGAGCCGCTGGGGCCTGCGGGAACGGGCCGCGCCTCCCCGGAGCCCTTCTCCCGCCCCCACCACCCCAGCTTACCTTGTGCTGCCGGCCCGCCCCTGCTTCGTCTCAGACTTCCCGCGAATCTCTGATTCGCGGGAAGCAGGGGAAGGGGCGGAGCGTGCAGGGGAGGGGAGGAGGGGGAAGTGAGCTGGGGGCGGGGTGGACAGCTGCAGCGCGGGGCCCTCTTGGCGCGGGGCCCAATTCAGCCGAATCGGCTGAATCGGCCTAAAGCCGGCCCTGCCAGTTAATAGTTTGGTATAGTATAGTAGTTGGGGTATTTCCCCCCCACACACACACTCTGGCCCTGGCACCGTGGTATGCCACGGTTCCCGGGCTTTAAGAACTGCATGGCTTGTGCCAAGCGCATGCCAAAGAGTGACCCGCACTTGTCGTGTCTTTGGTGCCTGGGGGAAACCCATCAGAAAGATCTTTGTAAGATCTGCCACAAGTTCCACCCAAGAACACTTAAAGAAAGGGAACAGCGGCTGAAGGTGATCCTCATGGAGGCAGCCTTACGCATCCATTCCGACCCGGTCTCGAGAGATCTGACACCTACGGTGGCATCCTCGACGCGGAGCGCCCTGGCGCTGAGGAAGGACTCCTCCAGGGACACTCGGCACCGCCATGGCTCCTCACAGGGCCCATCTGATAGTGGGCACCGCTCCCACTCGCCGGTGCCTCAAAAGAAGAAAAAGCCAGACGACTGTTCTCCTCCAGCTAAGCCTTGAGACGTGCAACCCCAGGTGGGCCACTCCTTGACGTCTCCTTCCGGGGCCGTGTCGATTTCTGTCCAGGTGAGGCAGTCGACTCTGGGCCCACCTCGATCACTGGTGCCTACGCAAAAGCTCCAGCTCCCGTCCACGCTGGAAGCATACCAGGCCGCCAGAGATCTCCTCCACCTGACGGCACCGTTCTTGCCTGCCAGGGAGGAACCCTCAACGCCGACAGAGCCCCGTCCTCTGGTGCACTCTAAGGGAAAGCTGGCTATGATGTCAAGGCAGTCCCCTTCGCCTTGTCCATCGGCCCTACACGCTCCGACAGAGAGCCTACCTGCTCCCCGAGCTCTCGACGTTCGAGGCACCGAGGATCAGCTCCTCCATGGTCTTCAGTGTCTGAGACCTCTGAATTGGAGCCCGACTCCTACCGCTCAAGTAGGAGCAGAAGTCGTAGAGCGAGGTCAGGCAGAGACAGAAGGGAGCATCAGGCGTGGCCTCTGCAGTGGCAGAACCCACCTCATTGGCCCTTCTGGACTCCCTGGGCTTATCACCAGGGCCAGGGAGGAACCCAGGACCCATGCTCATAGACATCTTCAGTCGCTTCTGCCACTTCCGTGCCACCTTTCGCTGTGAATCCACCCCTCAGTGCCTACGGTCCCGACACCTTTGCCTCCGGCCCCATCGTCGACTCCAGCACCGTGCTCGGCTTCAACTTCGGCACAGGCCTTCACAATGTCGATGCACTCATCTCCCATGCCTGCACCATTGTCGACGTCGACCTTGATGTAGGCACCTATAGCCCCGGTGCCAATGTCTGTGAGCATGCCGACGCAGCTGCCTCTGATGAGACTGATGCTGAAGCCAATGTTTGCTATGATGCCTACTGGCCCAGCACCAGATGCACTAACAAACCTCCTCCAATCCTGCCCCGGGAGTCACCTCCAGGGCAGACGGTAGGCAGCTTCCACTACTGGCACACGCTTCCTCCTCCTTGTCGCCGGACGAAGTGTTGGCAGGGATGACCATAGCTCTTGCGTTAGAGGATAACAGAGTCCTACAGCAGTTGCTCTGCAGGGCTTCCCAAGGTCTGGGCATCAAGGCCAAGGAGGTGGTAGAGGACACAGATCCAATGGTGAACATCCTAGCACCCTCGGGGCCTTCACAGGTAGCGTTACCCCTCATAAAGATGGTGGTGGACACCACTAAGACCCTGTGGCAGATGCCGGCATCCCTGCCACCCACTGCCAAATGCAATGAGCGCTGGTATTTCATCCCCTCCAGAGGCTTTGAGCATCTCTACTCCCATCCGCCTCCAGACTCGCTAGTGGTCGATGCAGCTAACCAGCGGGAGAGACAGGGTTTCCAATGTCCTTCCCCAAAGAATAGGGATGCTAAATGGCTGGACCTCGTGGGTAGAAAGGTCTACTCCACTAGTGGTTTGCAACTCCGTATTGCTAACCAGCAGGCCATTGTGAGCTGGTACTCTTATAACACCTGTGCTTCAATGGCAAAGTTCACGGAGCTCATCCCTTCGGACTCTCGGTCAGAGTTCACCCCCTTGGTGGAAGAAGGGAAATTGGTCTCCTGCGCCTTCATTGTAGGCAGCTTTAGACCCTGCAGATGCTGCCACAAGAGTCATGGCGACAGAGGTGACATGGTGCGGTGGAGGGCCTGGTTACAAGTCTCAGGGTTACCCTATGAAGTCCAACAAACAATTCAGGACCTCCCGTTTGAGGCGGAGACTCTGTTTTCAGAGAAGACAGACAAACGACTCCACAGCCTAAAAAATTCCTGAGCCACCCTCAGATCCTTGGGCTTCCATACCCCCACCACACAGCAGAAACACTTCCCCCCCAACCTGCTCAAAGGTTCCAGTAGCAGAACCGCCAGGACAATTCTAGGAGGAGGAACCAGAGCGGTAGGAGAAGCCAACATCCCTCCACTAATCAAGGCCAGCCCAAACTGCCCTCTGGCCCTAAACCGGCCTTTTGAAGGTGCGGTCGAGGACGGTGCACCAGACCAGAGACTGGATTCACCCTGCCTTACCTTTTCCTCCCAACTATCCCCTTTCTACCATGCATGGCCCCATATGACTTCGGACCACTGGGTGCTTCGCACGGTAGAGAGGGGATACTCCATCCAATTCTGTTCCCTCCCCTTCTCTTCCACCCCCCTTCCCCGTCCCTCTTCAGGGATCCTTCTCACGAGCAACTTCTCATTCAGGAGGTGCAGTCGCTCTTAGCACTGGGGGTGGTGGAGGAGGTTCCACTGGAGCACAGAGGCGAGGGTTTTTATTCACGTTATCTCCTAATACCGAAGGCCAAAGGTGGCCTCAGGCTTATCCTGGACCTGAGCAACCTCAACAAGTTTATGAGGAAACTCAGGTTCCACATGGTCTCCCTGACCTCCATTATCCCTTCACTGGATCCAGCAGACTGGTATGCCGCCCTCAACTTGAAGGTCACGTATTTTCACATAGCAATCGCGCACAACCACAGAAAGTTCCTCAGGTTTATGGTCAATGGTTCCCATTACCAATTTACTGTCCTCCCTTTTGGCCTGTCAGCAGCACCTCGAGTCTTCACCAAGTGCATGGCAGTCATCGCCACCTTTCTGCAGAGACATCAGGTACGGGTGTTCCCATACCTCGACGACTGGCTGATCCAGGGCTCAGGTGGAAGCTCAGGCGGCATTCATCAGAGCCACCTTAGAGAATCTGGGCGTACTACTGAACGAGGCAAAATCGACTCTGTCCCCAGTCCAGAGGTTAGAGTTTATAGGGGCAGTTCTGGACTCAACCCAAGCCAGAGCATTCCTCCTGCAGGCGAAATTCCAGGCCCTCAACGCCATGATCCAGGGACTCAGGCTGTTCCCCACCACCACCGCGAGAAATTGTCTCAAACTTCTCAGCCACATGGCGGCTTGTACGTAGTGTGGTTTGGCACACCAGACTCAGGCTTTGGCTGCTTCACTCATGGCTTGCGTCAGTGTACAACCTGCCAGAGACAGCTTGGACAGGATCGTGACTCTGCCTCGCCCTATCCTCAACTCGCTCCTATGGTGAACGGACACTCAGCAGGTGTGCTCAGCTGTGCCCTTCGCTGCCCCACAGTCATCCCTGACGCTAGTGACGGACGAGTCAGACTTGGGGTGGGGAGTTCATCTGGGGGACCACAAGACGCAGGGCCTCTGGTCACAGACAGATCTCCGTCTTCATATCAATGTCAGGGAGCTCAGGGCGGTACACCTAGCGTGTCAGTCATTCCGCCCATATCTAGCAGGTCGCTGTGTATCGATCGTGACGGACAATACGACTGCGATGTTCTATATCAACAAACAGGGGGGTGCACGCTCCTCTCCTCTGTGCCAGGAAGCCCTCAAGTTATGGGACTTTTGTATAGAGCACTCAGTCGATCTACAGGCATCGTACCTTCCAGGGGTCCAGAATGAGCTGGCGGACTGCCTCAGCAGGTCTTTTCACAGCCACGAGTGGTCCTTTGCCCGGACGTCGCACCTCGCTCTTCCAGAGGTGGGGTTGTCCCCTGATCAACCTCTTCACCACACGATGCAACAGGAAGTGTCAGCACTTCTGCTCCTTCCAGAATCACAGTCTGGACTCCACCGCGGACATGTTCCTCCTCCATTGGGGGGGACCGCTTCTATACGCCTTCCCACCCATACCGCTCGTCTACAAGGCCGTGCTCAAGATCCACAGAGACCAGGCTCGGGTCATTCTCATAGCACCAGCCTGGCCCCGCCAGCATTGGTAAACGTCTCTCCTAGACATGTCAGTGGGAGCCCCAATTATCCTGCTGCTCTTCCGGGACCTTCTCACGCAGGATCACGGGCAGCTCCAGCACCCGAACTGGCAGTCACTGCATCTCACAGCCTGGAGGCTCCATGGCTGACTACATTCGAGCTTTCTTGTTCAGAACAAGTCAGACAGGTTCTCTTGGGCAGTAGGAAACCCTCCACTAGGGTCACATATCCAGCCAAGTGGAAGAGATTTTCAATCTGGTCAGCTCAGCGCGACTTTGCCCCGGCGCTAGCCTCAGTGCCCCAGATTTTGGATTATCTCTTCCACCTAAAGCAGGAAAGTCTCTCCCTGTCTTCTATAAAAGAGTACACCTGGCTGACATCATGGCTTTCCATCCAGGGGTACAGGGCTGCTCGGTTTTCGCTAACCCCCTGGTCAGTCGCTTCCTGAAGGGCCTCGACAGGTTGTACCCGGTCTGCCAAGCGGTTCCTGCTTGGGACCTTAACTTGGTCCTCTCTAGGCTCATGGGGCATCCCTTTGAGCCTCTAGCAACATACTCCCTGCTCTACCTCTCCTACAAGGTCGCTTTCCTGGTGGCAATAACTTCAGCCCGGAGGGTGTCTGAGCTCAGAGCTCTAATGTCCGAGCTGCCCTACACCGTGTTTTTTAAGGACAAGATTCAGCTCAGACCACATCTGGCCTTTCTCCCGAAGGTGGTATCGCAGTTCCCACATCAACCAGGACATTTTCCTCATGGTTTTCTACCCCAAGCCTCATGCGAGTAGCAGGGAGCAGAGGCTCCATACTCTCGACGTCCGCAGAGCGCTGGCCTTTTACATCAAGAGGATGAAACCGTTCAGGAAGTTGGTACAGCTCTTTGTCGCAATAGCGGACAGGATGAAGGGCCAGCCTGTTTCGACACAGCACATTTCATCATGAATTGTGGCCTGCATTACCGAGTGCTACAATCTAGCAGGAATCCCAGCGCCCCTGATAACGGTGCATTCTACAAAGGTGCAAACTTCATTAACAGCTTTCCTGGCTCAAGTCCCCACCCAGGAAATCTGCAGGGCAGCAACGTGGTCATCGATACACACTTTCGCTGCACACTGTGCAATTACTAGGCAGGCCAGAGATGATGCGGCCTTTGGTAGAGCAGTACTCCAGTCAGTGGACAGCTCCGACCTCACCTCCTAATTTTGCTTGGGAGTCACCTGATTGGAATCGACATGAACAAGCACTCAAAGAAGAAAAAATGGTTACTCACCTTCTCATAACTGTTGTTCTTCGAGATGTGTTCAAGTCCATTTCAATACCCACCCTCCTACCCCTCTGTCGGAGTAGCTGGCAATAAGGAACTGAAGGAGTGGTGGGTCGGGCTATATATTAGGCGCCATAAAGGCGCAACTCCAGGGGTGCCCAGGCCCAGGCCGACCCGACGGATGCTGCTAAGGGAAAAATCTTCCAGCAATCGCGCACACACCTGATTGGAATGGACATGAACAACACATCTCAAAGAACAACAGTTACGAGAAGGTGAGTAACCGTTTTTTCTTAAAACAAACAACATATGCTGGGTCATCATCCAAGACTGCTATTACATGAAATATATGGCAGAATGCAGGTAAAATCAAGCAGGAGACATACAGTTCTTCCCCAAGGAGTTTAGTCACAAATTTAATTAACACATTTTTTTTTAACGAGCATCATCAGCATGGAAGCATGTCCTCTGGAATGGTGGCTGAAGCATGAAACATACGAATGTTTAGCATATCTGACACATAAATATCTTGCAATACCGGCTACAAAAGTGCCATGCGAACGTCTGTTCTCACTTTCAGGTGACATTGTAAATAAGAAGTGGGCAGCATTACCTCCCAGTAAATGTAAACAAACTTGTTTGTCTTAGTCATTGGCTGAACAAAAAGTAGGAGTGCGTGGGCTTGTAGGCGTTTTACATTGTTTTGTTTTTGAGTGCAGTTATGTAACAACAAAAAAATCTACATTTGTAAGTTGAACTTTCACGATAAAGAGATTGCACTACAGTACTTGTATGCAGTTAATTGAAAAATACTATTTCTTTTGTTTATCGTTTTTACAGTGCAAATATTTGTAATAAAAATAATATAAAGTGAGCAGTGTACACTTTGTATTCTGTGTTGTAAGTGAAATCAATATATTTGAAAATGTAGAAAAACATCCAAAAATTCAATTGGAATTCTGTTGTTTAACAGTGCGATTAAAACTGCAATTAATTTTTTTAATCGCATTAAGTTTTTGAGTTAATCGCATGAGTTAACTGCAATTAATCGACAGCCCTAATTTTTACTTCTGTTTCCTCCTCCCCTTATTATTTTTATGTGGTTGTGTCTGTTTCTGGGCCTACCTGAAACTAAGAAGCAAAACGAAGAGGTGCACGAAAGCAAATACAGTAACTCCTCTCTTAAAGTCATCCTGGTTAACGTTGTTTCGTTGTTACGTTGCTGATCAATTAGGGAGCATGCTCGTTTAAAGTTGCGCAATGCTCCCTTATAATGTTGTTTGGCAGCCGCCTACTTTGTCCACTGCTGGCAGGAAGAGCAGCCCGTTAGAGCTAGCTGGTGAGGGCTTGGAACCAGGATGGACCGGTAGAGCCCCCCATCAGCTCTCTGCTCCCCTAAGTTGCCTGTGCAGCAGCCGCCCAGCAGGCTACCAATTGCCAGCAGTTCAGCTGTCCCTCCCCCGACTGCTGTGTGCTGCTCCTGCCCTCTGCCTTTGAGCTGCTCCCGGGAGCCTCCTGCTTGCTGTGCAGGGGAGGGAGGTAGTGGGGGGCTAATGTCAGGGTGGTCTCCCTTCCCCCTCCTCCTGTCCCCCGCTTACCCCTTCTCCATATAGAACAGAGTGGGGACATGACAGGGCTCAGGACAGAGAGAGCTTGCTGGCCGCAGCTGCTGTCTCAACTTCCTGATCTTTTTAAAGGCAATGTACTTAGAGTGGGGTCAGCGTACGTAAAGGGGCAATGCACATCTCTCTCTCTCTCCAACACACAGGGTGTGTGTCTCTCTCTGCCATGCTGTCTCCCCTCCCTCCATTCGTGCTGCCTTGTAGAGTGTGAGGCTACATTAACAACAATGTGTTAACCTTTGAGGGCTCAGCCGAATGCTAGTTCATCATTTAGCAGTAAGGCATTCCCTTGAAAATATCCCACCCTCTAACTTCACCACCTCAACCAAGCTTCACAATCATCATTGCAGTGTACACTATTAAATTGTTTGTTTAAAACTTATACTGTGTGTGTGTATATATATATATATAATATAGTTTTTTGTCTGGTGAAAAATATTTCCCTGGAACCTAACCTGCCTTATTTACATTAATTCTTATGGGGAAATTGGATTCGCTTATATCGTTTCGCTTAAAGTCACATTTTTAGGAACATAACTACAACGTTAAGCGAGGAGTTACTGTAACCCAAATGGAAGGTGATGTAAGTGTTTTCAAAGCCAGCTGAGATTCTGTTGAAGAAGACAGCTAGTGATAGAATATCTTCACGGAATCAGTCTCCTACAATGAATAGGAAAGTCTTGTTTTGTCTCAGCCTGTACTTTCATTATTATCTGGCAATCTGAGACAATTTTTTGTTGTTGTTTTCACCAAATTGTCCAGACACACTCACGGTTAACCAAAAAAACCACAGGCTCTTATCATTGTAACCCTTTTTTCCTTCCCCTTCCAATGTGTATTACCATCCCTTGGCAAGCTGTGTTTTAACTTGGTGTCTGATCCTTCAAACCCTACTGAGTGTATTGACTGCTACTGAGAGTAGTCCCCTTATAATCAACAGGTCTACTCTCCACAAGAAAGTACTATGTCCAGTGGTAAGCATGTGCAGGATCTGTCCCTTAAATTGTAAGGTCTTTGAAGTAGGGATGTTGTCTTTTTTCTGAAAAGCCCTACTGTATGTTTAGTGTTATAAAAATACTGTACAAAGCAACAGAGGGTCCTGTGGCACCTTTACGACTAACAGAAGTATTGGAGCATAAGCTTTTGTGGGTGAATGCCCACTTCATTCACCCACGAAAGCTTATGCTCCAATACTTCTGTTAGTCGTAAAGGTGCCACAGGACCCTCTGTTGCTTTGTACAGTATTTTTATAACACTAAACATACAGTAGGGCTTTTCAGAAAAAAGACAACATCCCTACTTCAAAGACCTTACAATTTAAGGGACAGATCCTGCACATGCTTACCACTGGACATAGTACTTTCTTGTGGAGAGTAGACCTGTTGATTATAAGGGGACTACTCTCAGTAGCAGTCAATACACTCAGTAGGGTTTGAAGGATCAGACACCAAGTTAAAACACAGCTTGCCAAGGGATGGTAATACACATTGGAAGGGGAAGGAAAAAAGGGTTACAATGATAAGAGCCTGTGGTTTTTTTGGTTAACCGTGAGTGTGTCTGGACAATTTGGTGAAAACAACAACAAAAAATTGTCTCAGATTGCCAGATAATAATGAAAGTACAGGCTGAGACAAAACAAGACTTTCCTATTCATTGTAGGAGACTGATTCCGTGAAGATATTCTATCACTAGCTGTCTTCTTCAACAGAATCTCAGCTGGCTTTGAAAACACTTACATCACCTTCCATTTGGGTTACAGTAACTCCTCGCTTAACGTTGTAGTTATGTTCCTAAAAATGTGACTTTAAGCGAAACGATATAAGCGAATCCAATTTCCCCATAAGAATTAATGTAAATAAGGCAGGTTAGGTTCCAGGGAAATATTTTTCACCAGACA